>NC_141874.1:399267109-399570139 GCF_056163025.1 Triticum urartu
TTTTTGGTAATTGATGACAACATATAGATCAAAGCTTCGACAAATGATAATAAGCATGAAATATATCGTCGCTTTAAGAAGTATGTGACAAGTAAAAGCTCCCCCTAAATTTGTGCATATTTAAAATTTGCTTTGGACTGCAAATGCACAAGGAGTTAGAGTCATGGGTTACTCTTCCATGTCACATACATCTTAGTGGAGCGCTTAAAATGATAAGAATGAAATACATGCACTCATCACCAAGAATAGTGAATGATCACATAAGATAGATAAGATATATCAAGCATGCATAAGTGTAGCTTATGATCAAACACATGATCATCAATGTCTCACGAGCAATGACATAGTATCTCAAGCACTCAAAAGCAAACAAAGTTCGAAAAACCACCAAATAAAACAAGAGAGAATAAAAGCAACACTCTTTCTCGAAGCCTATGATCTATACATTTTCTCCCCCTTTGGCAACAAGTTACCAAAAAGTTCCTAGAAAATGCATAGTGCTAGATCGACGCTCAGGCTTGATCTTCTGGTGGTGGTGGAGTCCGGAGCACTCCAAGGACGAAGCCTTCTGTAGACGTGGTCGGAGTCGAGGCTGAAGTAGATGCTGGAGCTGGTGGAACTGAGGCTGTAGCTGGTGCAGAAGTGGTGACTCTGGTGTCAGCAACTGGCACTGCAGACGACCTCGGACCTCGTGGCACTCTGGCAAAGGCATCAGTTGTAGTCCTGCCTCTCCTCTCCTGCATGTCATCTTGGAGCTGCTCCACTGCAGTCTGAATCTCTGTCACCTTGACATCCAAGTCATAGAACTTTTGTTCCATGATTCTCTCTAGGCTTGCCTGGTTCTGAGTTAGGGTGGCTAGTCCTTTCTCAATCCGCAGGGTGGATGCAATTAGGTAACCAAGCTGCTCTTAAAAATATTCAGATGCCTCCTCTTGAGTTGGCATCTTGGCAGCTTTCTCCTTCCTTACCTTCTCCTTCTTTGCTTGTGCTTGTGCAGACAATGGTTCATTCTCAGTCATAACAACTTGATTATCTTCAAAATCTGGACGGATGGGCAGGTGTTCCTTGTCCAATAAGTATATGCCCGTGCCCATCTTGGAGTTGATGAGCTCCTGAATCTGTGGGGCATATCCACAGCTCCTTTTCTGGCTGCTGCTGTCCTCTTGATTGTCTCTACCATGAGGCTCATCACCTTGAACTTCTGTGGCACATCAAAGATATGTAGTAAGTTGATTGCATGGCCTCTGATCATCTTGTGATCTTCAAACTTGGGCAATAAGGTGTGCCTCAAGATCCAATTGATAGTTGGCAGCCCTGACAGAAGATAATGCACTGAGCCAAACTTGAAAGTATGAAGTGCTTCATTTGGGATCTCCTTGTACATGTTTGACATTGAGTTATGATCCATCTTCTTCTTGGCATAGATATCCAAGTCATCTTCCTGCTCTTCTGGGGCATTGATCAGCTGAGCCCATTCAGCAACTGTAGAGTGGTACCTCGTACCTTCAGACATCCATGTTATCCTACCATCTGGATAAAAATGTGTTGTGGAGTAGAACTGCATGATAAGCTCCTCATTCCACTTTGTGAGCTTCTGCCCAACAAAGTCTGCTACTCCACAAGCATTGAAGCTGTCGTACACTCCAGGGTAGTGTTCTTCATTGTCCTTCATGTAGGTCCAGTCGACCCATCTCATGTCACAAACAATGGGCTTCTTATCAAGCAACACTGTCTCATAGAAGTCCTGCTGTTCCTTGGTGTGAAATCTGTAGTCAACAGCAGTCCTCCTCCTTGAAGCATACGGATCTGCTTCTCTCCACTTCCTCAGCCCTGAGTCTCTCCTGAGCTTCATATCCTCAGCCACAGGATGAGCATCGTTGTGGTCTGGGATCTTGGGCTTGACCTTTCTTAGAACGTGCTTTTCATCATCTTCTTCAGCAGCTTCAGGCACTGGGGCCTTGTTCTTCTCAGTTGCAGGTATGCTCCTCGTATTTCTCTTTGGTGCAGACTTGGGCTTGAAGGCAGCTTTGGGTGCTTTTTTTGGGCTTAGATGTGGCAGCCCTTGATCTTATAGCATCACCCATAAGCTTAGGTGCCTTAGGTGCTGGTGCAGCAACCTCTTCTTCTTCCTCTTCTTCCATGATGGAGGCCTTTCCAAGCACTCTGGCTACGGTTTTCTTCACCCTTTCCTTTCTTTTCTTGCCTTCAGCAGCAACTGGCTCAATGGGAGTGGGCTTCTCAGAAATCTTGGTTGAAGCTCTGGCCTTTGGCATAGGCTGCATGCCTGCTGGCCTTTTGATTTTCATCCCTGGCTTTATGCCTTGAGCTGGCTCAACTCTCTTGGAAGTTGCTTCCTCTTCTGCCACATAGTCTTCATCCTCAGAATCTGAAGTTCTCTTCTTCCTTTGTCTTGTGGCAGCTTTTGGCAGATTGCTAGGAGTACTTCTGCTGCCATCATGTGAAGAACTTGAGGGACTAGTGCCCTCACTCATCTGCACTTGCTGTTCTGACATGTTCTGCCTATCACTTTGGTCTGACATGATGAACAAGCTGACTGCTGACCCTGTGAATAGTTTATAGATGAGGTAGAATAGATGAGCATCACAAAATGCAGAGATTTTTGCAAAAGAATGATCCAAAAACTTAGTTTTAGTTTCCCACTGAAATCATCTCGGATCTACCGATTTTTAAACTCGGTGATACCGAAGCAGTTTTGGAACCTAAACTAGTGAACTCGGTCAGACCGAGTCACAGTTCGGTGGCACCGAGACTGCTAGGGTTTCACAAAGTTCCAAAATCGGTCACACCGATAAGTAATTCTCGGTCAGACCGAGTCTCACTTGTGCAATGGCATAAGCCAAATCGGTGGGACCGAGTTTTTCAACTCGATGGGTCCGAGATGGTTTCGGCGGAAACCTAACCCTAAAATTTTTGAATCAAAACTAATCTACGAGCGCATTGACTGGATATGAGTGTTTCAATCGTGGCAAGAATCATGATGATCACAATGTGCTAAGAATCGGATTGGGGAATAGCACAAAGATCGAGTCCATACCCTAGTTCGGCGGAGACTCGCTACGGCGGCAACGGCGGGGTAGAATTCCGTTGACGGCAACGGAGACCAGCGACTGGAGGCGGCTGGCGGCGAGGAGACGATCCGGAGACCAAGTTGGCAGAGCAGGCTATCGCGTGGGCGAAGGGGTTCGGAGAAATTTCCAAAATTTTGCCCGTGACTATATATAGCCCGACCCTGTCGGTGTGACCGAGTGGAACGACTCGGTGGCACCGAGATGCAAAAATGTATACAGTTGTTGCAACTCGGTGTGACCGAATGGTTCAAATCGGTTGCACCGAGATCGAAAACATAGATCAACTTAATGATCTCGATAGGACCGAAAGTAGGGTATCGGTCAGACCGAGAATCACAAAGAGGTTTTGGAAGTTTAAGTCTATGACGAATCGGGGACTCCGAGCGCTCCTCACATAGAGTGGTTCGAATCTGACTTGATCAAATTTTGTGATGTAGCATGAATAGAGTTTGAGACGAGAAAAGTATAGATAGCTAGAGGAGGTTCTTAGGCATTCTTGTCCATCCACTTGGCAAAAGGAAATAAAACCAAACAATCAAAACAACAAGTGGATGTCCTTGAATGAGTAAAATATGCAACCAGCATGCTCACACAATAAGATGGCAAATGAAATATGTGACAAGGCATGCACAACCAATTCTAGCATCTATCAAGCAATTTGCGATGACAAGGTCATCTATATATGAGTATATTGACTTAGGAGTCAAGTGAGAACACTTTATCATAGGTCATACTCATCGTTTAAGCTCAAGTGGGGTTACCACTTTTACATAAAGCATTGTTGTGTTCACATCTTTAGAGTTGCTTTAGCTCAAGTCTTAGAGTAAAGCTCCCCCTAGATGTGATATCCCCCCTTAGAGGGATGAACTAACCTCAGGTTTTGTCGATGATGACTTCATGTAGATGTTGAAGATGTGGATGCTCAATGTTGATGTAGATCACTTGGAGCTATCCATTTGAGTGAATTGCACTTTCAATACCTACATGGGTTAGTCCCACAAGGAACAAACAAGGATATCCATAGACATAGAGTGATGCACACACAAGATGATGTCCATGAAAACTTTTAGGTTACCTTGTCCCTTGTCTTACCAACAAGAGGGTTTGTGACTCCTTGAACTAGTGCAAGATGTGGAAGTTGATTGCACTTGTTCTTGCCAAGATGATAAGAGTGAAGTATGTTGGCGGAGTCACTCTCAAGAACTCTCTAGTTCTTCTTATTTTGGATCCACACCATCTTGATGGGAATCCTTGGAGTTGTAGTCGTACTTGATGAAGTGGAACTTGAAGTAGTCTTGGGAATCCACTTGACTAAGGTCTTAGGAGCTTCTTCAAATGCATCAATTTCCTCTTGAAGCTTGTCCTTGCCTTTTTGCTTGTAGTCTTGTGGTGGAAGATCATCTTGAGCTTGTGTCCCCTTGAAAGAAGTATCATACTTCTCTTGTTGAGGAACAAACTTTGTCTTGGGGTATTGATCTTCTTCCCACTCAACTCCATTGGCATTGAACTTTCGTTCAAAACCAACACCTTGATTCTTCCGGCGCATTCCTTGCTTGCGCACAATTTCCTCGAATTGCTTACTCCCGGCAAGGCTTTTGTACACTCCTTTCTCTATAATTCCCTTCAATAAGCTATTTTCTTGCTCAAGTGTAACTTGGCTAAAAGAATCATTAGTGGAATCAAGAGAACTATTAGAAGCAACAATATTGGATTTAGCATGATCATTGTTACTGCTAGAGGAAGAATCTTTCTTGTTCTTGTTACTAGACTTGACTTGAGGCATGTAAGTGGATAAGAGTAAACGCTTGGCAATGTAAGAAGAACTTTTCTTGCGGAGATCATCATTGATTGCTTTTAAGAACTCATGCTCTTGCTCAAGATTGAGCTTTTCAAAGCGTAATTTCTCATGAGCTCTTAAAAGTTCTCGATGATCTTCGAAGATAGTTTCATGAGCTAACTTAAGATTGTTTAGTTCTTTAGTTAGAGCCTCAATCTTCTCCTTATCATTGTCATTCGTTTTATCTTGATTAGCATGATTAATTGACGTTTCATCATAGTATTCATCACTAGAGTTGTCAACAAGCAAATCATCACCTAACAAGTCATCTTCATCATTATTGAAATCAACATACTCGGGATGTGTTACCTTAGGACCTTTGCTCATGAAGCATCTTCCAATTCCTTCATTTGGTGAGTCAAATATGTCGTAGGAGTTGGTTGACACAAGTGCTAGACCGGCAACACCTTCATCTTGAGTATCTTCGGAGTCGGAGTGATAACTTCTCTCGGAGTGGCTGTCGGAGTCGGAGCCGGATACCCATTCACCAACATGAGCTTGATGTCTTCGTTTTGTGTAGCTCCTTGATGATTTTTCCTTCCTTTCCGAATCCTTGCTTCTCCGTGAGTATCTTCGTTCATAACGATCATCTCTACTCCTTCTCTCTCTTGGTGGTGATTTTTTGCTTCTTCTTTTTGGAGAATCTTCTCTTCTCTTGTAGGGAGCCGTACACTCATTGGAATAGTGTCCGGGTCTTCCACAACTGTAGCAGTTTCGCTCTCAACTAGAAGATCTTTTGTCATTGTAGGACCTTGACTTGAAGCTTCTATCTTTGCTTCTACTCTTGTAAAACTTGTTGAAGTTCTTCACCATTAAGCTTAATTCTTCATTGAAGTTTTGTTTCTCACTTGATGATGTAGGGGCTTCACATGAGGCTTTATAGGCACCACTTGATTTGTTGTGAAGTTCCTCTTTATCCTTAAGTGACATCTCATGAGCAACAATTCTTCCAATCACCTCCGTTGGCTTGAGATCTTTGTAATTGGGCATCATTTGGATCAATGTGCACACGGTATCATATTTTCCATCCAAGGCTCTTAGAATCTTCTTGATGATGAATCTATCGGTCATCTCTTCACTTCCTAAGCCGGCAATCTCATTTGTGATGAGAGCAATCCTAGAGTACATTTCAGCGACACCTTCACCATCCTTCATTTTGAACTTGTCAAGTTGACTTTGAAGCACATCCAACTTGGATTCCTTGACGGAGTCGGTACCTTCGTGCATATCAATCAAAGTGTCCCAAATTTCCTTTGCATTCTCAAGACGGCTGATTTTGTTGAATTCTTCGGGGCACAATCCGTTGAAGAGAATATCACAAGCTTGAGCATTGTATTGCAACATCTTCAACTCATCCGCGGTAGCTTCACGGTTTGGTTCTTTCCCATCAAAGAAGTCACATTGCAAACCAACACACACAATAGCCCAAACGGCGGGGTTATGTCCAAGAATATGCATTTTCATTTTATGCTTCCAACTAGCAAAATTAGTACCATCAAAGTAAGGACCTATACGGTGATAATTTCCCTCGCTAGACGCCATACTCTCCTAGGTTGTGAAACCAAGGCTATGACCACCAAAAGCTATGGAGATCAAAGCAAATGGAGACCAAAGCTCTGATACCACTTGTAGGATCGAAAGTATGTCTAGAGGGGGGGTGATTAGACTACTTGACCAAATAAAAACTTAACCTTTTTTCCAATTTTAGTTCTTGGCAGATTTTAGCTATTGTAGGGCAAGTCAAGCAATCATCACACAATTCAAGCAAGCATGCAAAGAGTATATTGGCAGCGGAAAGTAAAGCATGCAACTTGCAAGAATGTAAAGGGAAGGGTTTGGAGAATTCAAACGCAATTGAAGACACGGATGTTTTTCCCGTGGTTCGGATAGGTGGTGCTATCCTACATCCACGTTGATGGAGACTTCAACCCACGAAGGGTAACGGTTGCGCGAGTCCACGGAGGGCTCCACCCACAAAGGGTAACGGTTGCGCGAGTCCACAAAGGGTAAGGGTTGCGCGAGTCCACGGAGGGCTCCACCCATGAAGGGTCCACGAAGAAGCAACCACCCACGAAGGGTCCACGAAGAAGCAACCTTGTCTATCCCACCATGGCCATCGCCCATGAAGGACTTGCCTCACTAGCGGTAGATCTTCACGAAGTAGGCGATCTCCTTGCCCTTACAAACTCCTTGGTTCAACTCCACAATCTTGTCGGAGGCTCCCAAGTAACACCTAGCCAATCTAGGAGACACCACTCTCCAAGAAGTAACAAATGGTGTGTAGGTAATGAACTCCTTGCTCTTGTGCTTCAAATGATAGTCTCCCCAACACTCAACTCTCTCTCATAGGATTTGGATCTGGTGGAAAGAAGATTTGAGTGGAAAGCAACTTGGGGAAGGCTAGAGATCAAGATTTATATGGTAGAAATGGAATATCTTGGTCTCAACACATGAGTAGGTGGTTCTCTCTCAGAACATATGAGTTGGAATTGTGTATGTGTTCTGATGGCTCTCTCCACGAATGAAGAGGAGGTGGAGGGGTATATATAGCCTCCACACAAAATCCAACCGTTACACACAGTTTTCCAATCTCGGTGGGACCGAATCAACAAACTCGGTCGGACCGAAAAGGTAAACCTAGTGACCGTTAGAGATTTTCGGTGGGACTGACATGCAACTCGGTAGGACCGATATGGTTAGGGTTTGGGCATAACGTAATCTCGGTGAGACCGATTACACAAACTCGGTGGGACCGATTTTGGTAATAAGCTAACCAGAGAGTTGGTCAGGCAAACTCGGTGGGACCGATTTGCTCTTTCGGTGAGACCGAAAAGTTACAAAAAGGAAACACTGAATTTACATTGCAATCTCGGTGGGACCGATCCGCTCTTTTGGTGAGACCGAAAAGTTACGAAAGGGAAACAGAGAGTTTGCAATCCCATCTCGATGTGACCGAGATCCCTATCGGTAGAACCGAATTGCTAGGGTTTGGCAGTGGCTTATGACAAGTGAAACTCGGTGGCGCCGGATAGAAAGAATCGGTAGGACCGAGTTTGGCTTATGGTTTAGGTCATATGTGGATATGGGAAAGTAGTTGAGGGTTTTGGAGCATATGACTAAGCATATGAAGCAAGAGGCTCATTAAGCAACACCTCATCCCTCCTTAATAGTATTGGCTTTTCCTAAAGACTCAATGTGATCTTGGATCACTAAAATATAAAATGAAGAGTCTTGAGCTTTTGAGCTTGAGCCAATCCTTTGTCCTTAGTATTTTGAGGGTTCCACTTTCACATCCATGCCATGCCAATCATTGAGCTTTCCTGAAATAGTCATCTTGAAATAGCATTAGCTCAATGAGCTATATGTTGTTATGAATTACCAAAACCACCTAGGGATAGTTGCACTTTCAGACTGGCAGGCCGACCAGCAGACGGAAGCTAACGACGCCCCAATGGATGACGGACATGTTGCGGGAGGAGGAGGAGGAGGCCAAGTTGCAATAGGTGCAAGCCAACCAACACTATAACCTCTGCCTCCTCGAGGAGCACCAGCACGCGAAGGAGCAACTCGCCGTCGTCACGACCATCGTGTTGGATGTGGACGTGGCGGAGCAGGAGGCACTGGTTGACTCCTACCGGTCCACCTGTGAGATCCGCCGCGACCGTTGGTTGTACCGCCTCCATTATGTTGAATTGGCAGCCAACTACAGAAAGTTCGATGAGGCGGCAGATGAGGTTTGGGGCAAGAGCGATAACGAGGAGGACATCGCCAGCTCTAGGACGAAGCCGGCACATCCGTGGGCGCCGACGGCAGCGAGGAAGAGTAGTGCATGGTAGGTCGCCGCCGCTCGGCTTCCAAGAAGTCCACCACTCTTCCCCTCCTATTGAAACCAATCTTGGTGGGCTGAACATCGTTGGCCGATTAGACATTTGGCAGCAACGTGGAGCCGAACAAATTCACTTCCCGGGGCTCCAGACGCGAAGGTACAGAGGTGGAGCTGGAGAGCGCCAAGGCGAAACTGGAGAAGGCGAAGGCAATAACCGAAGATTTCAGTTCTCGGGGCTCATGGCAAGACATGGGGAACAAGCGTCCGCGATCTTAGATATAGCGTAGGGTTTAGTCCGGTTTATATGAAAAAATGTAATAAATTCCATTTGGTTTATATGAAAAATGTTCGAAATGTAATGAATTTCGTTCGGCTTAAATGAAATCCATCGTGTTTGCATGAATCTTGTCAGGTTAGGTCAAGCGGTAGTTGAAATGTATGCAAACATGGTTGTATGGCCGGTTCCTACATCGATGTCCGTGGACGGATGCCGAAGAAATTTGCGGGTCAGCGTTAGAGATGCCTAAGAGCATCTACAACCGGACGCCTGAAACCCTCCTGAAACGTCCGGGTGGGCCGCCCGATCACTGACCGGTCACGTTTTTTCGACCTAGACGGATGCCTCAAACGGGCCTCAAACGTCCAGGCTGACCGGCACCCCTCATATCCAACCTAAATATGCGGCGGATATGGGGACGCCCAGGCACGCCCGCCATATCGGACTGACGAAGGGGTCCCAACCGGAAACGCCTTGAAACCCGACGATCCGAAACTCGTCTCCTCCGTCAGACCGTTGGCGCCGCGTGGCGCAACTCCGGCGGGCCGCGTAGTACCTCGCCCGACTATTTAAGTCGACCAGCGGCACCGAAACCCTACCATCCATCCACATTTTTCTCCTCCTGTCCGCGACCACCACTTTCCACTCCACCCATCTGTCTAGTAGACATGCTCCCACGTCGTCGGGTGAGGAGCGAGCCCTTTCTGACGCCGGAGTGCTGGCTCGAGCTCCTTGAGCAGATCCGGGCTAGACGCGAAGCCCGGGTCGCCGCGGGGCTACCTCCAAATGCAGTGGATCTGGAGAAGGAGAAGGAGGACGAAGATGTGGGAGACACTGGCGACGGGGATCTACATGCAGAGCAGCAAGCCATCCACGATTCCCTCAGGCCGGAGTCGGCTGCGGAGGCCAGGCGGAGATGTTCGCCTACATAGATGAGGTCGAGCAGGAGAGGGATGAGCCGGAGCTCTCCTACCCGCACGTCCAACCGGTGCCCGACATCGTCGTCGTCGACATCTCCAATGATAAAGAGTAGCTAGTGTAGTATATAAATTTTCTTTTACATATTTTATATAGATTTAGGGGATGAAATATGAAAGAGACAGATGCAAAATAACTAATTTGAGACGTCACCGCTTACTGTCCGTGAACGCTCCTGGTCGCGTTCGCGGACGTTTGAGGACACAGGTTCGCAAAGTCCCGCCGTAGATACTCTAAGTATGGATGGTAGCACGCTGGCTAGTCATTGCTAGTGTCATCAAACATGAGCAATGCGGGGAGTTGAAAAGTAAACATGATCTGTTCGGAGAACACGGTAATTACCTGCCTTTGACCAACGATGATGGCTGCATGTGGCCGCTGGCTGAACCGGAACCGTGTCGTGTGCAGTTGTTGTTGTATTCGAGTGCAAGACTAGTAGTAGTAGGAGTACCCCACAACGCCATTACTAGTGCCGCACCTGACCTCAGTAGCTGCAGCTTTTTTCTCTGCTTTTCGTGCTCGAGCGAATGCCGCGTGCGCGACCGAGCGTCCCGCTTTCACAGCGGCAGCACAAAACACCGGCCGCCCCGTCCGTGATTGCTGCCGTTTATTGAGGACTAGTACATTCATTCCCGTTTAACGTAATGTCAAGTGTTTTTTTCTTACAGAAACAAGAACAGTACGTAGTCCATCTCCGTCGGTTTAACAATAAGGTGGTTCATGTTTAGACTTATATTTTTTCTGGATTTATTTCAATTTTTTTGACGATACTACTTTAATAGAAGGAGATGTTTTCATGACTATACAATTGAAAGCTACGTCTACACTAGGGAGGTGTGGCATTCAACACTTGCTCACTACGGCCTAGGCCAATTCATCTAGATATGATATTCATGCGGTTCGTTCGTTTGTTTACAAGAAAATGATTCTTATAAGGAATAACTTAGCCAAAAGGAGATGGGAGGGTAGTAAGCGATGTTGCTTTTGTGATCAATATGAGAATATAAAACACCTCTTTCTGAAATGTCCGCTCGCCAAACTTTTATGGCGTACAATTCAAGTGGCCTTTAATGTTAACTCTTCATCTAGTATTAAAACTCGGAGGTGCCGTACGTTCGGTGCTTGATCGGTCGGGCCGAGAATAAATTCGACTACATCAACCGCGTTATCAAACGCTTCCGTTTTCGATCTACGAAGGTACGTAGACACACTTTCCCCCTCTCGTTGCTATACATCTCCTAGATAGATCTTGCGTGAGCGTAGGATTTTTTTAATTACATGCTACGTTCTCCAACAGTGGCATCCGAGCTAGGTCTATGCGTAGATGATATACACGAGTAGAACACAAAGAGTTGTGGACGGTGATCGTTATACTGCTTACCACCAATGTCTTATTTTGATTCGGCAGTATTGTTGGATAAAGCGACCCGGACCAACCTTACATGACCACGTTCATGAGACCGGTTCCACCGACAAACATGCAACTAGTTTTTGCATAAAGGTGGCTGGCGGGTGTCTGTTTCTCCAACTTTAGTTGAATCAAATTTGATTGTGGTCGGTCCTTGTTGAAGGTTAAAACAGCAAACTTGATAAATCACCGTTGTGGTTTTGATGCGTAGGTAAGAACGGTTCTTACTAGAAGCTCGTAGCAGCCACGTAAAACTTGCAACAACAAAGTAGATGACGTCTAACTTGTTTTTGCAGGGCATGTTGTGATGTGATATGCTCAAGACATGATGTGATATACGTTATTGTATGAGATGATCATATTTTGTAAAAGTTATCGGCAACTGGCAGGAGCCTTATTGTTGGGGATATAGCTATCGGTTATGACCCGCCCAGGAGGGGCCGGGTCAGCCCCAATGGCGGGTCACAAAGGAAGCCTAGTAAACGTTCAAGGTGATAGTTTATTAAAGCTTATAGAAGGCCTAAAGGCCTAGAGGCGGCTTAAGGACCAATATTGTAAACCGTCGTATATAAGGAAAGACTTGTAAGGAAAGGCGGGTAAAAGAAGTCACCGAGCCGGACACGATTTATGAGCCGGCCGGGACTCTGTAGGCTGCCAGGCATCAACCCGTGTATATAAGGGGACGATCCGATGGCGGCTTAGGGCAAGAAACAAGAGATCGATAACCAAGACGGCGAACTAGCCTCTTGGTGATCGAAAACCCAGCAATATCAACACAACTAGACGTAGGCTTTTACCTTCATCGTAAGGGGCCGAACTAGTATAAAACCTCTCGTGTCCTTTGTCCCGATCAACCCCTTTAAGCTTCGTAGTTGCGATGGCTAAGTCCTTCTACTAGGACATCTGTCATGACAATTCCACGACAGTTGACGCCCACCATGGGGCCCGCGCACGGTGGATTTGAGTTTTTGAAGGGCAACTTCGAAGGGCTCAAGGGATACGCTGTGAGCCGGATGACCAAGAGTCGTCGCGACAAGCTCTACATCGACGGCGAAGGCTGGGGCCCCGAGGCCTGCTTGATTGAGTACGGGTACCGGGTCCCCTTCGGCGGAATTCACGTCTTCATCGGCCGGATCGGCGAGTCGGGCCCTGAGTCGGACATCCACACCAACCTCGTCGAAACGACTCAGCGCGCGAGGTCCACCCGTGTTCAATATGTCGTGAAGCATGCCTTTGTAGGTTGCATCCACGGCGGTTAATACTCTGAAGAATCGGTGGATGGCGGTGAGATGGCCGTCTGTTCTGATGCCACATCATCAACGGGTGAGACGGATTCTTTGTATCAGCTGCGGGATGGCATGCTCGGGGATGTTCCGATGACAGCAGTATTCTGGCCCCCCTTGAGTCGCCGAATTAGGCAGGAGTCTTCATGGCAGGAACACAGCCCGGGCAGAACTCCACAGCAGCAGCGGCTACAACCATCGGGTCGGCCGCAGCTGGGTCTGGAGACCCCGCGCGCCCCCGGCTCAGATTCTGATGGACCTCATGGATAAACTGACGACCCTGTTAACTGTCGTGGTAGACCCGGCGGATAAAGCTCAGCATGACGCAGAGGTGGCATGCGTACGTGAAGAGATGGTAGAAGCTAAAGAAAATTTAGCAGCAGAAGAGGGTGATGTCTACTACACAACCTTCTTCTTGTGGACGTTGTTGGGCCTCCAAGTACAGAGGTTTGTAGGACAGTAGCAAATTTCCCTCAAGTGGATGACCTAAGATTTATCAATCCGTAGGAGGCGTAGGATGAAGATGGTCTCTCTCAAGCAACCCAGCAACCAAATAACAAAGAGTCTCTTGTGTCCCCAACACACCCAATACAATGGTAAATTGTATAGGTGCACTAGTTCGGCGAAGAGATAGTGATACAAGTGGTATATGGATGGTAGATAATTGTTTTTGTAATCTGAAAATATAAAACAGCAAGGTAATGAATGATAAAAGTGAGCGTAAACGGTATTGCAATGTGTTGAAACAAGGCCTAGGGTTCATACTTTCACTAGTGCAAGTTCTCTCAACAATAATAACATAATTGGATCACATAACTATCCCTTAACATGCAACAAAGAGTCACTCCAAAGTCACTAATAGTGGAGAACAAACGAAGAGATTATGATAGGGTACGAAACCACCTCAAAGTTATTCTTTCCAATCAATCCGTTGGGCTATTCCTATAAGTGTCACAAACAGCCGTAGAGTTCGTACTAGAATAACACCTTAAGAGACAAATCAACCAAAACCCTAATGTCACCTAGATACTCCAATGTCACCTCAAGTATCCGTGGGTATGATTATACGATATGCATCACACAATCTCAGATTCATCTATTCAACCAACACATAGAACCTCAAAGAGTGCCCCAAAGTTTCTACCGGAGAATCACGACGAAAACGTGTGCCAACCTCTATGCATAGGTTCATTGGCGGAACCCGCAAGTTGATCACCAAAACATACATCAAGTGAATCACGTGATATCCCATTGTCACCACAGATACACACGGCAAGACATACATCAAGTGTTCTCAAATCTCTAAAGACTTAATCCGATAAGATAATTCAAAAGGGGAAACTCAATCCATTACAATAGAGTAGAGGGGAAAGAAACATCATAGGATCCAAATATAATAGCAAAGCTCGCGATACATCAAGATCATATCACCTCAAGAACATGAGAGAGAGAGATCAAACACATAGCTACTGGTACATACCCTCAGCCCCGAGGGAGAACTACTCCCTCCTCATCATGGAGAGCACCGGGATGATGAAGATAGCCACCGGAGAGGGGTTCCCCCTCCGGCAGGGTGCCGGAACGGGTCTAGATTGGCTTTCGGTGGCTACGGAGGCTTCTGGCGGTGGAACTCCCGATCTATTGTGCTCCCGGTTGTTTTAGGTTATATGGAGATATATAGGCGGAAGAAGTACGTCAGGGGAGCCACGAGGGGCCCACGAGGGTGGAGGGCGCGCCCAGGGGGTGGGCGCCCCCTGCCTCGTGGCCTTCTCGTTGCTTCCCTTACGTGGACTCCAAGTCTCCTGGGTTGCTTTCCTTCCAAAAATAAGTTCCGTGAAGTTTCAGGTCAATTGGACTCCGTTTGATTTTCCTTTTATGCGATACTCTAAAACAACGAAAAAACAGAAACTGGCACTGGGCTCTAGGTTAATAGGTTAGTCCCAAAAATCATATAAAATAGCATATAAATGCATATAAAACATCCAAGGTTGATAATATAATAGTATGGAACAATAAAAAATTATAGATACGTTGGAGACATATCAGAGGCCAGGATGGCAGCGGAGCGGGCGGCTTTGGACGCTCATGCTCAACAGCTTCAAGCAAAGACCTTCCAGCTCTCGGTGGATCTGAACGCGTCAAACGAGGTCATGAGAAGAAGGCATCAGAAGACTCAGTCACGTCTACCTCCGACGCTCGATCCTAGGAACCTTTTCCATACACCCGGGGCTGGGACAAGTAACCCGCCGGAGGCAAATCGGATCACGACCCCCGGGGCATCGGTTCAGCCGCGCGCCATGGAACCACCCCGCATACATACCGCTCCGCCTCACTATGTGCCAACACCATCGGGTCACTTCTCCAATCCCTTGGAAAACCTCATTGTTGTGTCGGCTCGTTTGGCGGCTCTCCCGATGGAAGGCGACTCTTCGGCGGCGATCGAAACACGAAGGGTGAGAGAACTTCTTCAAACAGCTCTGGCGCAGCAGGATGCGTACTCTTACAGTCGAGACAGGATGCATTCAACCCCTCGGCCGAGCCGGAGCCCAAGCTACAGTAGGCATATGGATTTAGCTGACATGTCAAGCAATGCTTAATGCCGCAACCGGCCGCACAGGCATGAGCCGGTGCAGGATGGAGCCCTTAACTTGGCGGATCAGGAGAGGATCCGACAAGAGGCTGAGCGAGCGGTTCAACTGGCGATGGAGCAGGCGGCTCAGCAGACTTTTCCGGCTTATCCAACAACCTCGGTTGAGGCAAGAGTGGCCACAAGAACCTGAGGTGTCCCTTGCCTGGTGCCAGCCATACGTAATGAGTGTTTGCTAAAGGGCTTCAAGGGGACTCGTAAGGTGCCTAATTACACGGCCGATTTGCAGCTTGGGGCCTGGATTGAGAGATATGAGATGGCCATGGAGCTGTTGGAGGTCAACGACGCGACAATGGCTAAGTATTTCACCATGATGTTGGATGGAACGGTTCGTACTTGACTAAAAAGGTTGCCCCCCAATTCCATCGGCTCATGGGCGGAGTTAAAGGCCCGGTTCATTCAGAACTTCAAGGACACATGCAAACAACCTATGTCAATCGTGGACCTGACTAATTGTAAACAAGAGAAAGGTGAGTCCACAACCCATTGGGTGTGCCGGGTCAAGGAGATAATTCATTCATCTGATAAGATGGATGCCGACTCCGCAGTATTAATGTTGGATAAAAATTGCCGTTTTGAACCTCTGAAGCAGAAGCTGGGGCGGCTTAAACGTGACTACAATGACATGGGCCAGTTGATGGCGGCTCTCGTCAAGTATGCTGATTCTGATAGTACCAAGGACCCGTCTGATGAAAAAAAGACAGGGAAGGGAAAGAAGAACGGCAACGGCAAGGGTCGCCAGCATAACCCAGCAAATCAAGGAGGTAATAAACGCAAGGCTGACGAATTTGTGGCTAACATCAATGCACAGGGCAACAATCAACGGCGCAAGGGTAGGCAACCCCTTCGGTCGGGCGGGTCAGGTCCCACCCTTGTGCAACTATGGAATGAACCTTGCCCAAGACACGACACCCGGGAGAAGCCAACCACCCATCTGTGGAAGGACTGTACAATCATGAAAGCGTTTAAAAATTCAAATGCATTTGATGGAAGTCACGGCCCTGGCGGCGGTTCAGGTGGAGGCGTCTTTCATGGCCCGGGCGCCGGCTCAGGTGGAGGCGGTTTTCACGGTCAGGGACATGCGGGTAACCAAGGAGGTTATAATCCACAACCCGGCCAAGGTAATTAGCAACAATCCGGATATCAGAGCAACCCAAAACAGTTGAATAGTGGGCAATATCATGTATTTACCACTAGCTTGTGCAAGAGGGACCAAAAGATTCACAAGAGGGCTGTCAATGCCGTTGAGCCGGCGATTCCGCATTACTTACGATGGTCAGAACAACCTATTGTGTGGAGCAGAGAGGATCATCCTCCCCGGGTTGACAATCCGGGTCACTTGGCCTTGGTAGTAGCGCCTCAGGTTGGTGGATATAAATTCACTAAAGTGCTCATGGATGGAGGCAGTAGCATCAACATCCTCTACTATGAGACGTTTCGTCGGATGGGGTTGACTGATAAGAGTCTTAAGCAATCCAACACTGTTTTTCACGGTGTGGTACCTGGCAAATCGGCATACCCAGTTGGCAAGATTGAACTGGAAGTAGCCTTTGGGGATGAATATGATTCCAGAGCGGAGAAATTAACCTTTGAGGTGGTTAAAATCAAAAGCCCATATCATGCTTTGTTTGGACGGCCGGCTTACGCCAAGTTCATGGCTCGGCCGTGTTATGTGTATATGCAGCTCAAGATGCCAGGTTATAAGGGCACCATTACAGTACATGGAAGCCGGAAAATAGCCCTAGAGTGTGAAGAGGGAGATGCTGCATATGCTGAGTCTGTTTGTGCAACAGAGGAGCTAAAGTTTTACAAAGATAACGTTGACCCGGCAGACATGACGTCTTTAAAGAAGCCAACAACGGAGCATGAACTGGTGTTGAAATTCAAGTCAGCTGATGACACCAAGATGGTTGATTTTGTGCCCGATGACTCATCCAAGCAGTTCATCATCAGTGCCAACTTGGATCCAAAAATAGGAAAGCGCACTCATCGAGTTCATCCGTGAGAACCGGGACATCTTTGCATGGAAACCTTCTGACATGCCGGGTGTCCCGAGATAACTCGTTGAGCACACTCTCAATATTGATCCAAAGTTTAAGCCGGTCAGGCAATTTCTCCGATGATTCAACGAGGAAAGACGCAAGGCCATTGGAGAAGAGGTGGCCCGGCTCTTGGCGGCCGGGTTCATTGTGGAAGTCTTTCACCCAGAGTGGTTAGCCAACCCGGTGCTTGTACTAAAAAAGAACGGCACCTGGCGTATGTGTGCGGATTACACCGATTTAAATAAGGCTTGTCCGGCTGACCCTTTTGCTCTCCCCCGTATTGATCAGATCATTGATGCTACGGGGGGTTGCGCACGCTTGAGTTTTCTGGATGCCTATTCAGGTTATCATCAGATCAAGATGGCAGTCAAGGACCAGGAGAAGACAGCTTTCATCACTCCGTTTGGAGCCTTTTGCTATGTGTCTATGCCCTTCGGGCTCAAGAGTGCCCAGGCAACTTATCAACGGTGTATGCAGAATTGCCTTCACAATCAGATTGGGCGTGATGTTCATGCTTATGTGGATGATATAGTGGTAAAATCCAGGAAAGAGGAAACCTTGGTCACAGATCTGAAAGAGACCTTTGATAACCTCCGGGTCTACAAAGTGATGCTTAACCCGGCCAAGTGTGTTTTTGGAGTCCCAGCTAGCAAACTCTTGGGTTTTTTGGTGTCCAACCGAGGTATTGAAGCTAACCCAGAGAAGATTAAGGCAATCACATCCCTGGCCAAACCAACATGCATCAATGACGTTCAACGGCTGGCGGGTCGTGTTGCTGCTTTGAGCCGGTTCATAAGCTGGTTAGGGGAGAAGGCGATGCCTTTGTATCAGATGATGAAGAAAACGGATGATTTTGTTTGGAGCGATGCTGCGAACTCTGCTCTTGAGGATCTGAAGAAACAGCTTGCTGAGCTGCCGGTCCTTGCTGCTCCAGTTGAGAAAGAGTTGCTATTGTTATACGTAGCCGCCAACTCACGAGCTGTTAGTGTGGCAATTGTGGTGGAGCGCAAGGAGGTTGGCAAGGAACATCCGGTTCAACGGCCGGTTTACTACGTCAGTGAGGTGTTGATTGAATCTAAACAAAGATATCCACATTGACAGAAGCTCGTGTATGGGGTGTTCATGGCGAGCCGGAAGCTCAAACATTACTTTCAGGGTCACCCAATCACTGTGGTTAGCTCTGCTCCTTTGGGAGACATCATTCAAAATAGAGAAGCCACTGGACGAGTCGCCAAGTGGGCCATTGAGCTTGGGTCTCATGGGTTGAAGTATGTACCACGTACTGCGATCAAGTCTCAAGCACTGGTTGATTTTATTAATGACTGGACAGAGATGCAGATACCGGAGGAGAAACCAGACAACACATATTGGACTATTCACTTTGATGGGTCCAGACAGTTGGAAGGCTCGGGGGCTGGAGTTGTTTTAACCTCCCCTCGAGGTGACAAATTTTGTTGTGTGTTGCGGCTGATGTTTCCTTGCACTAACAACGCAGCGGAATATGAAGCGTTGCTCCATGGTCTTTGAATGGAAGAGATGGGCCTGAGCCGGGTCTGGTGTCTTGGCGACTCAGATTTGGTAGCTCAACATGTGTCAGGCAAGTGGGATTCCAAAGATCCTCTCATGGTGGCTTATCGCCGTGAAGTTGATACTGTTGTAGGGCATTTTAAAGGTTATCAGGTGGAGCACATTGACCATAGGAAGAACAAAGCGGCTGATGCTTTAAGCCGGTTGGGATCTCAGCGTAAGCCAGTGCCACCTAACACCTTTTTGGATGTCTTGCATAACCTGTCTATTAAGTTACCTACAGAAGAAGATCTAGCCGTTCCTGACCCAGAGGCACAGTTGGTGGCGGCTCTTCACGTCATCCCAGATTGGACAGTGCCATTCTTGGCTTACATGACCCGGGCGAGCTGCCAGTAGATGAGACCCTGGCCCGACAGATAACCCGGTGGTCTAAGTCAATGACGATTTCTGGCAGAGAACTATACCATCGCAGCGTCTCTGGAGCGTTTCAGCGGTGTGTTTCCCCTGAAGAAGGCCAAGAAATACTTTGTGAGATCCATGAAGGCGATTGTGGTCATCACGCCGGGTCAAAATCTCTGGTGGCCAAAGCTTTTCGTCATGGTTTTTACTGGTTGACGTCACGCTGATGCAGAAGATCTGGTCAGTAGATGTGATGGATGTCAAAAATTCGCACGACAAGCACATGTGTCGGCGCAAGAGTTGCGGATGATTCCAATCACTTGGCCGTTTTCGGTCTGGGGGCTTGACATGGTTGGACCTTTCAAAAGGTCCAAGGATAAAAGACACATCTTGTAGTGGCAGTTGACAAATTCACAAAGTGGGTTGAGGCAGAACCAGTGAGAAAGTGTGATGCGGCCACAGCGATTCAGTTCATGAAAAAGGTGATCTTCCGTTTTGGTTTTCCACACAACATTATTACTGACAATGGCACTAATATATCCCAAGGGGCCATGGAGGAGTTCTGTCAGCGCGAGCATATCCGGCTTGATGTTTCTTCTGTAGCTCATCCTCAATCCAATGGTGAGGCTGAGAGAGCAAATCAGGAAATCTTAAAAGGTCTCAAGCCCCGGCTTATGGTTCCTTTGCAGCGAACGCCGGGTTGTTGGGTAGAGGAGTTACCCTTGGTGCTGTGGAGTATCAACACCACCCCTAACAGATCTACAGGTTATACACTTTTCTTCATGGTTTATGGAGCGGAAGCAGTGTTGCATAGTGGCATCCTTCATGACTCGCCCCAGGTGGCGCGCTTATGATGAAGCTAACAATGAACAAGCCAGACATGATGCACTTGACTTGTTAGATGAGGAAAGAGACTTAGCAGCGGCTCGATCAGCAATTTATCAACAGGACCTGCGCCATTATCACAGCTACCGGGATAAGTCCAGGACTTTTCAAGAAGGTGACCTGGTGCTCCGGCTCATCCAGGATCTGTCAGAGGCACACAAGCTATCCCCACCTTGGGAAGGACCCTTTGTGGTCAGCAAAAACTTAAACAACGGGTCATATTACCTCACTAACGTTCGAGAGCACAAAGACTCACGTAAGTCGGAAGAGGAGACCCGCCGGCCGTGGAACATTGCTCAACTTTGGTCATACTACACCTGAGCCACCGGCTCTCATCATGTACATACGTTGACGTTGTATATACTATGATAAGTAATAAAGCAGGATCATCGGTCTCTTTTCTTTTCAAAGATTACACCTCTTTACTATTTTTTACTATTTTCAAATGACTATTAAGGAGCTGATCATATTTGAATCAAGTCTAACCTTTTTTGGTCCGGCTTATGATCGTATTTGAATCTAGCTGCAAACTATCAAGGTCACTTGGGGGCTTCCTGTTCAAACATAGGTTGTATTCAAACCAAAGAGAACATAGCTGTCGTAACCCTCTTGATCGGCTCAAAGACAAACTCACTAGGGGGCTTCTTGATCGTATTCGAATCACAGCTTAACCCCTTTTGGGTCCGACTTGGATCGTATTCGAATCAGGATCGTTAAAAACCTCTCAAGGTCATTTGGGGGATTCCTGTTCAAACATAGGTCGTATTCGAACCAAAGAGAACATAGCTGTCGGTACCCTCTTGATCGGCGCAACGCCAAAGCCACTGGGGGCTATATGATTGTATTCGAATCTTAGCTTAACCCCTTTGGTCCGGTTTACTGATCGTATTCAAATCAGAAAACCCCCAACCTTTAGTTACAAGGTTAATTTTGTTTACCACCTATTATTTGTCTTCTTGGTTTTTTGTTGTCTCAATTTCAAAATAATCAATCATGGTCTTTTCACCGGCTTGACTATTTGGCAATAAGCCGCCAGGGCATGATAATCATCAGGTATTTAGAAGCATTGACTTCTCGCAAATACTTGATTATCAACCTCATCACCCGGGTCATATAAACCGGTGGTTCGGAGGTCAAAGATACAGGTATGGCTATTGTTTATGAACAATTTCCTTCTGTATTAATCAAAGGTTATTTCAACCTTGTTACGTCTGGTTCTGTTTTCTACTATGATAAAAATATTGGCTATAAACCGAGTGTTCTGACCCGTTCGGTACTAAGCCGCCAAGCCAGTTTTTTCCCTTTTATCTATAGGAACAGAGCGGAAATATTGCAGGGACAACCATAAATATGATGCATATATTGACATCAGGAAACACAGAATCACACACGGTGTCTTATGCGCGATGGCATAGGCAAATTATGAAGTGTTTTCACAGCTAATCTATTACAAGGCTTTTAAACAGCCCATGAAGATGGTATTTACTCCTCCCTCGCCGGCTCACCGCCTTCTGCTAATTGGAAGTTAGATTTTGACCAGTCAAAACCGTCTACATCAGTAAATTCTGCTTCTTCATCAATCAAGCCGGCTGGATCAATATCCGGAGCAAATGTATGTTGACAAACCGACGGGATAAGGTCGGTCACTTTGTAAGAGGGAGTCGCCATCTTCTTATTGTCCAAGTCAAAACCCGACTGGTATTTATCGATATTTGTTTCATCTCTAAGAATGGTGGCCTGAGGTCGCACCTCCCTCACGCAAGCAACGAAGTCGTCCTGTTCAAACAATGACCCGTCTTCCTTTGCCTTGTGGCTACATCCACCGGGTCTAGATCTGGCACCCAAGCCTTGGAGCGTCTTAGGGTAGTCAAAGCTCCGGCTCTGGCACAGGAGTGCTTGACTTCTTGGAACCTGGCGGGTAAGATTGACAACTTCTTTAAGACATCGCTGAGCCGGTTGGGTCCTTGATTGGCAGGAGAGATAGCGGTAAGTGCTCGTTGTGCGCCAATGTACAACTGCTCTACTAAGGTATAAACCGCCTTCAGCTTCGTCATGTTGTCTTGACTCAGATTCTTGCTTCGTGGGCCTGCACGTGTTTTGAACACAAAGGGTCAGCTAACGGTTTGCATTCCGGGTCAAAAGAAGGTAAGAAAAGTCAGTACAGATGGCTTACCAAAGATGGCGAACACCATTTGAGACACCCGGTCCTTTAAACCGGCCAGCTCCGTCGTAACCTCTTCAAGGGCTGCTTCAGCTTTCTCGGCGCGTTGTGTCAGCAACATTTTTTCTTCAGCCCAGGTTTTCTTCTTGGCAGTAAAGCTGGTTTTTAATTTTTCCGTCTCAGATAGACTTAATTGCAGTTTGGAGTCAGCAGACTTGATTTCTGACTCCTAATCCGCCAGCCGGGTCTTCGCATCAGTTAATTGCGTGCTCAGTTCAGATAAGGCATTCTGCAAAACATACCCAGATGAGTCAAGATTTCAATTAAGGTTCAAAATTCAAGATTCAAGTCTCAAGTACTTTGCGCTGCAAAACCACTTGACACTTGGGGGCTAATGTATGCCAAAACAATTTCTGATGACTCTAACATACTTTAAGTCCCAAGTACTTTACAAAGTAACAGCACTTGGCACTTGGGGGCTAATGTATGCCATTCAGCAAGTTTCTCAAGGTTAAGCCGGATTACAATGTTTTTTGGATTCGGCACAAGACGGTTATGAAAATTCAAAGAACCGGCTCATTTATGGTCAAATGAAACGGCCCTTGGGGACTACAGGTGAAGCTTTGTTCTATTTATTGGACTCCTGAAAAATCTAAAGGTAAAGTCTTAGCTTATATCATAAAGTCTACAGATCATTCCGGTTTTCTCATAATCTAAAGACTTGGGGGCTGGCAGAATATAAGTAAGCCGGAAGAACATACCTCGTACTTCAGCTACAATTGCTTGACCATTTTGATCTCTGAGTCACGACTGGAGTGCACATGGCTGAGATAGCCGGATAATATGTCGTTGGCATTCAGATGGTCATAATGCGAAATATCAAAACACACTTTTTGTTTCTCCAGCGCCTCTTGGTTCGCAATATGACAAGCCAACACGGTGGGATTCCTCAGCTCAATGAAGCGGCTCCCAGTGATCAGAACTTCTTGAGCAGACGTTGATGGCGGGTTAGCCGAGCTGGATGGTCCAGTGGCAGAAGGGTTAACGGCGGTATCGTCAATCGATGACTCAGGAGGATTTACTTCAGCGTTGACAGGCGGGTCTTCTGGAGCTTCAGTTAATGGAGGAGAAGATGGCATGGCCGGTTCAGGTGCAAGAACTGGCGGGTCTTCCACCGGCTTAGTTACCTTTGCCTTCTTGGACTTATCTTGACCACTAAGAGAAATGTTATAGGACTGTCGGTATAAAGATACAGTTTGAAAAATACGGAGGAAAGAGAATTTTTCCTTACCCAGGGGCAGTCTTGAAGGCCGGAAATTGGGTCTGAGATGAGTCGGCAGAAGAGCGAGACACCTCCTGCAAAGATAAAACAAAGTTAAGTAATGCAAGGGAAAGGATCCATTAATAGAAAGTCAAAGACAAAGAAATAAACCTCATTCTGACGCTTTTGAGGAGTTTGCTCAAGAACAGCAGGCGGTTCATCTTCATTCCGGGCTTGACGGCGGCTCTCATGTTGCTGCTTTTTCAAAAGAAAGTGAGGGTCCAGATAAGCCAAAGGGTGTGAAAACCTTACTTTCCGGGTTACATCTCGAAGTTTCTGTCTTGGCAAATGGGCTGAGTCGGAGGCAATAGTTACCTCTTCTTCCACGGCCTGACTGGCCCCAATGTCGTCCTGGTAATGATCAGTGTTAATAAGATTATTAAAAAGTTGGCCATGGGAGTCAAGGGCTACCTCCGACTCAGAAGTATCATCAAGCTTCATCAGGTCTTCAACGGTGCTCTTCTTCTTCTTCTTCTTCTTCTTCTTCTTCTTCTTCTTTTTAGACCTTCGGGTTGTCTTCTTGGCGTTTATGGCGGCGGCTCTCGCCTTCTTGGCAGCTTCTTGATCATATTTGGCTTTCCAGAAATCAGATTTGGCCTGTAAACAAGTAAAAACAAGATGAAAGGTCAGGCAAGTATTTAAAAAACACGGCTGGGAAAAATACAAAAGAGAGAGATCAGAGGTTTTTTACCTCTGGCGCCGGGTTAAGTTTGCAGAAGGGGTTTAACCCGACCTTACTGTAGTCTTCATATTTGGTGTTTACCAGAAGAGTTGACATTGCAACAATATCTTCTTCGGGTAACTGAACGGAGCTATAACGAAGAGAATCATTCGGACCGCCACCATATCCATACATCAGTTTGGATCGGCGGCTTAGAGGGATGACCCGCCATGAGATCCAGCAGCAGGTCAAATCAACCCCAGTTAAGCCGTTCCCCAATAAAGCATTAATCCTTTTGATTGATGGAATCAGCTTCTTGCGTTCGGCAGTAGTAAGTTTGTCAGGGAGCGTAAATTTGGAGTCAAGACGCTCGGCGCGATAACCCGGCAGTGGCTTCTCATTTGCTGGTGAAGTGTCTTGACAGTAGTACCAAGTTTGATTCCAGTCTTTGGGATGACTTAGCAAGACTATGAGGGGGAAGACGGCGCCCTGCCGGTGTTGAATAGAGATGCCTCCAAGTTCCAAGCTAAGGCCATTGGTGCACTCGTTCTGCCGGTTTAGATAAAAATACTCTCTAAAGAGCTCCACGGTCGGCTCTTCTTGAAGGTAAACCTCATAGAGAACTTGGAAGTTGCAGATATTGGATATGGAATTGGGTCCGATATCTTGAGGGTGGAGGTTGAAAAAATGGAGGACTTCTCTAAAGAACTTTGAGTCGGGTGGGGAAAAACCACGGTTCATGTGGTCAGCAAAGACAATGACTTCACCATCTCTTAGATTGGGCCATTCCTCGTCTGGGTCAGGTGCACGATAAGACATGACATTCTTCCCTGGCAAAAAACCTATGGAGAAGAACTCCTTCAAATTGTCCTCAGTCACGGTTGAGGGAACCCAGTTGCAGACAGTCGGCGCTTTGGACGACGTGATGTTCAAAAACGAACTGAAAAGAAAGCAGCATGGCGGCTCAATTCAATGATGATGATACATGGGAGTAATGGCGGCTTAAATAAGGGCTAATGTCATATAAGGAAAAGTAAGCCGGCACAGTAAGCCGCCATGACTACAGACATTTGAGAAATACCAGCGGCAAAATTGGTTAAGTATGGAGACAATCAGGTTTCTTAACTTCTGGATATCTTTATGGATCAAATGGCTGTTTATTATGGATCAAATGGCCGTTCAAAATGAAAAATTTCCTAGACCTAAAAATATAGCCCAGATGAGTTCATCAGTTCTAATGCGGCCTTCGTACCAGAAAAAGGGGTCTACTAATGTCAAGAGTAGGCACCAAACAGCTACCGCATAAGCATACATCTCTTTTTGGATCAAGAAGAGGCGGCAGTGGAAGAACTATGAAGAACCGCAAAGAACTACGAAGAACATGCAGGAAAACCTAGAAGCTCTAAAATGCGGATCTGAGGAATGGAGGGCGAATACTTATGTCCACGGATTCCTCCACGGAAGATCGCTGCCGTTCGCTGAACCAATTCTGGGTGATGCAGCGGCCAAAGTCGACGACGACGAGATGCTTTGCGACGGCGGCGGGGCTCGAGCTGCAGTGGAGTTGTGAGAGGAAGAAGAAGAAGAGAGAGAGAGAGGAATGAGAAAAGACCGGGGCATGCCTATTTATAAGGGGATAATCCAACAGGCGGGCGTGAAAATCGAGGAAGACTCGAATAATGGTTATCTAACTAAATGGACGCCTCGATTCTCGGAAGGCATTAAAGATGAAGATCCCTTGGGAGATGATGTCATAAAAGTGTTTCGTGTTTTCCAGAGATGACGTCATGGCGGGTTACAAAAACTTATACGAGGAAAGGAAGATGGATTTTTGTTTAAGTGTTGGAGATTGACAAAGAACAAAGTTCAAAGTCAACCTGGGGCCTAATGTTGGGGATATAGCTATCGGTTATGACCCGCCCAGGAGGGGCCGGGTTAGCCCCAATGGCGGGTCACAAAGGAAGCCCTGTAAACATTCAAGGTGATAGTTTATTAAAGCTTATAGAAGGCCTAAAGGCCTAGAGGCGGCTTAAGGCCCAATATTGTAAACCATCGTATATAAGGAAAGACTTGTAAGGAAAGGCAGGTAAAAGAATCACCGAGCGGGACACGATTTATGAGCCGGCCGGGACTCTGTAGGCCGCCAGGCATCAACCCATGTATATAAGGGGACGACCCGGTGACGGCTTAGGGCAAGAAACAAGAGATCGATAACCAAGCTGGCGAACTAGCCTCTTGGTGATCGAAAACCCAGCAATATCAACACAACTAGACGTAGGCTTTTACCTTCATCGGTAGGGGGCCGAACTAGTATAAAACCTCTCGTGTCCCTTGTCCCGATCAATCCCTTTAAGCTTCCTAGTTGCGATGGCCCTACGACTAAGTCCTTCTGCTAGGACATCTGCCGTGACAATTCCACGACACTTATGGATGTCGCTTTATTGTATGAAATGCAATTGCCAGGTAATTGCTTTACTTTATCACTATGCGTTAGCGATAGTTATGGAAGCAACAGTTGGCGAGACGACAACGACGCTACGATGGAGATCAAGGTGTCAAACCGGTGACGATGAAAATCATGGCGGTGCTTTGGAGATGGAGATCAAAGGTACAAGATGATGATGGCCATATCATGTCACATATTTTGATTGCATGTGATGTTTATCTTTTATGCATCTTATTTTTCTTAGTACAGTGGTAGCATTATAAGATGATCCCTTACTAAAATTTCAAGGTATAATTGTTCTCCCTGAGTATGCACCGTTGGGACAGTTCGTCGTGCTGAGACACCACGTGATGATCGGGTGTGATAGGCTCTATGTTCACATACAACGAGTGCAAGAAAGTTTTGCACATGCAAAATACTCGGGTTAAGCTTGACGAGCCTAGCATGTACAGACATGTCCTTGGAACACTGGAGACCCAAAGGTCGAACGTGAATCATATAGTAGATATGATCAACATAGAGATGTTCACCATTGAAGACTACTCCATCTCATGTGATGATCGGACATGTTTTAGTTGATATAGATCACGTGATCAATTAGATGACTCAAGGGATGTCTATCGAAGTGGGAGTTCTTAAGTAATATGATTAATTGAACTTAATTTATCATGAACTTAGTCCTGATAGTATTTGCATATCTATGTTATAGATCAACACTACAAAAAAAAGACACATCCGTGACATTTTGGGCTGAATGAAATTTTTTTCTGTCATACTTATGACACTTCTATGATGATAATTGTGACAAAACCCGGTATCATCATAGATGTGGTGGGATCCTACTTCTATGACAAAAAATCATGACAGAAAATGGGCTTTTCGTCCTGGGCGGGCCAGAGACGCAGCGGCATGACATTCTTTGGGCCGTCCATGACGGAAAAAAACCATGGTAGAAGCGAGGGTGAGGAAAATATCTGGGAGTTCCCGGTTACGGTGGGTGGTCGGGGGCCGAGCGATGCGCGTTTCTCTCGTACATACGCGCGTGTGTGCGAGGCCTTGGGCTTTAACTGAACCCGATCAATTTCACTAGCTACGTTACTGAACCTGAGCAGTCGATCCCTTGTTGTTAACTGAACCCGACTGATTTCTTCCCTACTGCTGCTAACTGAAGCCGATCGATGCTGCCTCTGGATGAACAATGAGCATTGTTGGGGGGTTTGGATGAACAGTTCCCGGTGGGGGGTTGGATGAAGAGGACCCCATGGTAGTAGAGGCCGTTGCCGCTGGATGAACAGTACCCCAATCGATCGAGCCAGTGGATGCATAGGACCATGTGGAGGGCTGGATGAATAGGACCCCATGGAGGGTTCGATGAACAGGACCCCATGGAGGGATGGTTGAACAGTAGCCGGTGGAGGGCTGGATGAACAGTATCCCGTGGAGGGTGGTTGAACAGGACCCCGTGGAGAGGGCTAGTTGAATGGTAGCCGGTGGAGGAGCGTGCGGTGGAGGTTGGATGAACAGGAGTCCGTGGATGAACAGTCGTAGGTGGAGGCTGGAGGAGGTCGACGGTGGATGAATAGTCGCCCGTGGTGGTTGGAGGAGGTCGACGGTGGAGATGAACAGTATCCCGTGGAGTCCTGTTTTGCAGTACGCCACACCCTCCCGATGAACAAGACCCTCGTTTCGACCTTAGCGCTCCAACACAAGTCCGTTTCCTTCGTTTTGCGATACGCCACACCCCTCCCGATCAATAGGACCCCGTTTCCACTGTAGGAGGTTCGTTTCCTCCATTTTGCGGTACGTCAGACCCCTCCCGATGAACATGATCCCATTTCTACCATGGCCGGTCGAACACAAGGCCGTTTTATCCGTTCTGTAGTACGCTAGGCCCCGTTTCCATCAGTTTTTCCTTCCAAGCTGGTTGGCTCCTGATGAACATGACGATGCATTCCGTTCTGACCCAGCCAGTTGCCTCCCCATGAACACGACGATGGCGCAGCTTCTCCATTCCGACCCAGCCATGTACATGAGCCCTGGTTATACGTATGCGCGAGTAGGCGTTCGAGACCCCACCCATATGTACGTACGTGACCGTATTTTCTTTCTTGCACCCTGGCCGCTGTATGTATGTGTACATGCTATGTGTGCGCCTCTACATCGACCAGTATGTACATACACGTTCGCGACCAGAATGACAACGCTACGTACGCTTCGACCAGGTGGGTCCCGACTGCCAGGCCCTTCCTTCCGTGCAAAGATGTAGCTGGTGGGTCCCAGCCGTCAGGGGGCGAATCATTTTTTTGCCCATAATATGGACGCACTTCCTTGCATGCGAAGATATAGCTAGTGGGTCCCAGTAGTCAGGGGAAACGTTTTTTTCACGAAATACGGTGGCCCGTCCGGTGGGTCCCTACTGTCAGGTGGAGGAATCATTATTTTCCACGTAATAAGAAGGCACTTCCTTGCTGCGGTCGTGGACCCAGCTATCAGCCTCTCCACGTACATTACTCTTCCGATGGAAGTCGTTCATTGACCACATTGACCACGCCGCGCCGAGAGCACCAAGGCGGTGGATGACGGCGAGGCCTAGGAAGGGGACGACGCAGAGCCGGGGAAGACGCGGCAGTGGATGCCCACGCGGAGAGGAGTAGGGGGGTTCACTGGTTCGGCTGTGGTGTGAGGCTGCCGTCGCCGCATGGCCTGGCTAGCGGTGGGAGTAGTAGGGGGCGGTGAGGCCTCCACGGCAGCACAGTCGTCCACAGGAGGCAGGAGCAGGCGGCACGATCGGCGCTGCTTTGGGCGGCTGGAGCAAGAAGACCGGAGGTTGAAGATGCACTACGGACGTTGGATGGACATCATACGGTTCTGGAGCTAGAATCGTTCATATTGACTAAGTTGACAAAGCCCTCTGTCCCAGTCAACTTAGTAGGCCCACATGTCAGCCTCCCACTATGCTGGGTCCCAGCTAGCAGGGAGAGTATTCATTTTTTTGTGCGTAATAAGGAGGCACTTCCTTACGCGCAAAGATATAGCTGGTGGGTCTGACCTGTCAGCGGGGGAACATTCTTTTTCCGCGAAATACAGAGGCCCTTCCGCTGGGTCCCAGATGTCAGGTGGAGGAATCATTATTTTGCGCATAATAAGGAGGCATTTCCTTGTGTGCGGTCATGGACCCAGCTGTCAGCCTCTCCACGTACAGTCCACGTCCGATGGATGTCGTTCATTGACCACATTGGCCACGGCACGCCAAGATCACCAGGGCAGTGGACGACAGCGAGGCCAAAGAAGGGAACGACACGAAGCCGGGGAAGACTCGACAGTGGTTGCCCACACCGGTGGGGAGTACTAGGGTTTACTAGTCCGACTGCCATCGCTGGAAAATAACAGGAGGTGTGGGTGAGTAGACGAATGGCCTGGCCAGCAATGGAGTAGGGTGGGCGGTGCGGCCTGTGCGGCAGCACAGCCGGCCACAGAGGCGGGATTAGGCAGTCCCACCGGCGCTGGTTTGGGCGGCTGGAGCAAGAATATCAGATATTGAAGAAGCAGCATGGCCGTTGGATTAACATCCAACGGTCCCTGCTACTAGAATCGTTTGTGGACTAAGTTGGCAAAGCCTTTCGTACACGTCAACCTAGTAGACCCACAAGTCAGCCTCCAAATCTGTCCTAAATATCATACAACCCAAAATTTCTAGCCAGATTCAAATTAATTTAAAAACTAAACATATCTTAACTTAAATCCAATGAAATTTTACCTGCACAAAAACAATGAAATTTAAAATATCAAAATTCGAAAGAAAAAGTATTTCAGAACTAATTGCCTGTTTGTCGTATTTTTTTATTTTACATCCCATTTAATATTACGTATAGCCCATTTCTTATTACTTATAGCCCATTTTCTGGGCAAAATGCATCCCTCCTCGTCTTGAAAGATTTCCGGCCCAGCAGGGCATAGAAAAACAAGTAGGCCTACATTGGTTATTCTGCAAAAAACAAAATAGATGGGCTAGCCATTTTTAGAAAAGAAAAAACAAACTAGGCTGGTCATGTGCTAGACGGGCCACAACAAAAACAACTCCCGAACAACCTAGTTGATACCCTTCTCCGTCCCGAAAAAACAAAATTACTGCACACGCTGCTGGGTCCCTACTGTCATCCTCACCATGTAAATTCATCTCCTTATTCCTCTCAGTTGTTGACCATGTTGACAACACCGGAGGGCGGTGCCGCGGTGAGCGAACCAAGGCGAAGGATGATGGTGAGGCCTCGAACGGGAACGAACATGAGCCTGGGAAGATGTGCAGAGTTTTAGGGTGCGATGTGGCCATGATACGTGCGCGGCAGCATAGCCAGCTGTGGGAGGCGGAAGCAGACGATCCCTCCGACGTTGGTTTGCCTTTGGTGGCTGGAGGAAGAAGAGACTGAAGAAACACGATAGATGTTGAATGTCAATCCAGCGATCAAGGTTGGCACAGTCTTTTGTTGACTAAGATGAAACCAAGTAGCATACTTTTTATATATAGGAAGAAAAGAAAAACTGGGCTCATTCGCTTGATAACATTTCTGAAACTGCGACCGTTCGATCTTGCATCGCAACTAAAACTGCGAGGAAAATGCGTTCATCTGCCATCCTCCTCCCAGGGAACATTCGCCAAATAAGTGACTAGCACCATTGGTTTTCAACCAAAAGGTCTTGGGTTCGAGTCCCAGGAACTTTCAATTTTGTCCTCCTTCCTTCCTTGCAAAAAAAGAAAGAAAATCAAAGACTTGAGAAGGCGTATAGAACAAGCTAGTGTACCAGTTGTCGGTGTCAAAACCGGCGGATCCTGGGTAGGGGGTCCCGAATTGTGCGTCCAAGGCGGATGGTAATAGGAGGCGGGGTACACAATGTTTACCCAGGTTCGGGCCCTCTCGGTGGAGGTAATACCCTACGTCCTGCTTGATTGATCTTTGATATGAGTATTACAAGAGTTGATCTACCACGAGATCGTAGAGGCTAAACCCTAGAAGCTAGCCTATGATTATGATTGTTGTTGTCCTACGGACTAAACCCTCCGGTTTATATAGACACCAGAGGGGGCTAGGGTTACACAGAGTCGGTTACAAAGGAGGAGATCTACATATCCGAGCTGCCAAGCTTGCCTTCCACGCAAAGGAGAGTCCCACCCGGACACGGGACGAAGTCTTCAATCTTATATCTTCATAGTCCAACAGTCCGGCCAAAGTATATAGTCCGGCTGTCCGAGGACCCCCTAATCCAGGACTCCCTCAGTAGCCCCTGAACCAGGCATCAATGACGATGAGTCCGGCGCGCAGATTGTCTTTGGCATTGCAAGGCGGGTTCCTTCTCCGAATACTCCATAGAAGATTTTGAACACAAGGATTGTGTCCGGCTCTGCAAAACAAATTCCACATACCAACGTAGAGAGTATAATATTTCCACAAATCTAATCTGCTGACAACTTTTCACAACGTGACATCATGCCATGGCCCGGTCATTATGCGAACCATTTTTCTCAACTAGCTACTACACATATTGCGAGGCGGTTTTCGTGGCACGTCTTGTCGAAGCAGAGATCGTGTCCCCTTATCACGGGATTCTCATCAATATGGGTGTGGGTAACCCAACCGCGCCATCAATTACGACGCTTGGGGAATAAGCAAGTTTACCAGGCAAGTGGGGAGGCACATAGTTTCTTCTGCCCTTATAAAGGGACAAGGACTCCTCCTTTTCACCCACTCCTTCTTCCCGATCCATTCCCCCTCGCCCGAGCTCCAGCGCCCGAGCGTTCATCTTCTCCGCCCACAAAGGCCTTCCGAAAATGTCCGGATCCGGAGCAGGAGGAAAGTGGATGGCCTCTACCGTCCTGGAGAAGCATATCAAAAAGCTTCAGGAGGCCGGGTATCTGGCCAAAAAAATCGGCCACCGTCTCCCGACGGCTGGACAGATCGTTCCCACTCCAAAACCCCAAGAGAGGGTTGTATTCCTCCCTCACTTTGTCCGCGGGCTAGGTTTTCCTCTTCACCCGTTCGTCCGTGGCATCATGTATTATTACGGGATCGATTTTCATGATCTATCCCCCAATTCCTTCCTCAACATCTCAACATTCATCGTCCTGTGCGAGGCTTTTCTCCGCATCTCGCCACACTTTGGCCTATGGTTGAAGACCTTTAATGTGAAGCCCAAGGTGGTGAGCGGCGAGCACGCCGAGTGCGGGGGCGCCATGGTGAGCAAGATGCCCAACGTCACATGGCCAACAGGTGCCTTTAATGATTCCGTCAAAGAGTGGCAACAGCAGTGGTTTTACATTACTGAGCCACGCGGTGCGGAATGGGCCGCTGCTCCAGAGTTCCGATCTGGAGCCCCTCTGCAGCTTACGTCCTGGCCCAAGAAGGGCCTGAACTGGTATTCGTCCGACGAACTATCTATGCTCCAGACGCGCGTTAAAGATATGGAAGACAAGAAAATCGAACTTGTCAATGTAGTCCAGGTGATGTTAGTTCGCCGGATCCTGCCTTGTCAGCACCGGACTTGCAATCTCTAGGAATTCGATCCGGCCAAGCACCAGACCCTGCGAAAGCACTTTGGCTCCTTGCACGAAGACATCTGGAAGGTGCTTTTCAAGTCCGGCAAATCATGGCCGGACTCGGCCGAGGACCACGGGTATCAACTGTCCCGCCCTGCAAGCTCGGTAAGTTTTTATGCGTTTTCCCCGCATACCCCAAGGGAAATGCTGAATGTGTTTTTCTCAACTCCCCTAGGGTTGGACGAAGAAGGCGGGGCGGATCCACTGTCCGTCCCCGTTGCCCGAGGAACCAGCCGGCCCACTTCTGACGAAGATGCTGGTCCCGGCGCCGTACAAGGCGCCGAAGAAGAAGGACGAAAAGACCCGGGGCGGCCTTCACCACCGCGGCACTTCGGACACAATATCCGGAGGCTCCAACGTCCGTTCTGCCTTCGAAGAGGATGAGTAGGAGGAGGAAGACGAATCCCCAGCGGGGGGAAGAAAGAAGAGGGCGGCCTCCATACACTTGGAGGCCGAGTAGCCTAAAAGGGGAAAAGCTCCTCTTTCGGAAGAGTCCACTGCCGCTGCCGATAGCAGCCTGGCATGGGATCCCAGGGCCCAGCCCCTGGTGAATTCGTGAGTATAAGATCCGAAGATGCTTATGCGTCCAAACTCATCACGACATAATATTTTAACCTGAGCTATGTTTTCTGTAGTCTGGCGAGGTCCCGCACCGAACGATCCTCGTCAGAGGATTCGCTGAGCTCGGATGCTGTAGAGAGCGGGATGCCCCCGAAGGCCCCTTCCCCCCAAATATGTGCATAACACTAAGGTTTCGTCCCAGAGGGACCCCGGCCAAGGAGTGGGGAAGAGATCGTGAAAGCGGCGCCTGGAGGCCAAACTTTGGGGGTCGGAGACATGGGGGAGAAGATTCCCATGGAAGTGGACGGCGGGAGCCATCTTGAATTCGGCTCCCAGTCGGACGCAATTCCAGAGACCAATACGGCTCCAGAATCAAGCAGGCGGCCTCCCTCGGCTGGAGGGGGCGTGCCTGTTCCACCGGCAATCTCTGTCCAGCCATAGTTGCTGGATGTTTTGCCGGTGGCGCAGAAGAGTGCCTCCATCGTCGATGAACACCATGCCCTGATGGGTGCGGTGATTAAGGAGATTCAGTCTGCTGACAGTGGACTGAATGAAGCCTATATCAGCCTTATAAGAGGCTTTGAGGTATGTTTTATGAGGTTTCGAAGAGTGTCATAGTATGGATAGTAGCCCCTGATACACTGTTCGGTCAAGAAAGGACCGGACAGAGGATCAATTTATTTTTGCAGGAAGACTCACTTGATGACATCTATCTCTCTTCTTTTATAAGCAGGCGTCTGCAGCGGCTGCTGCCTCTCATGCTGTGGAGGTCTCCGGACTGAATAAAAGTCTAGAGCGGGCCGAAGAAGAACTTGGCCAGTTGAAAAGGCAGTTGGAGGATAAACAAGGTATGCGCAAGCCTTGTTCGCGATCACTGCGAACAAATTCTCAGTATGATAACATATGTTTCATTATTTGCGCCAGGGGTGATGACCGAACTCGAGGTTCTGAGGAGGGCTGTTGCCGAGGCCGAGGAAAAGGCAGCCGCAGAGTAGGCTCTTCGTGAGAAGCACGAGGCCAGGGTTATTGAAGCTGAGCAGGAGCTTCAAGAGTCCATGAAGAAATGCGAGACCTTGGAGCTGAGTTTAACGGAGAAAGAATCCGAACTCGCCAGGGCTCATCAGGCCGCGCGCAATGCCCAGGGGGAAACCCAAGGCGTCCTGTAGGAGATCCAAGAGGCGAGGACAATCGCGGCGGGTAAGGCTTTTTCCATGTAAAGCAAGTATTTGAGGAGAAAATGATGTATCTAATTTTGAGTTCGGATTTCTCTAGGGGTATTTGCGGGACTGCCCCACAGCATATCGGATGCCGCCCAATTCTACCGAGCCGAAGAAGGGAACACTGCGGATAAGCTCTTCTAGCCGTAGTATCTGGCACTGAATTATCTGGTGCCTTTTGCCGACCAACTGAAACAGCTGATTGGACTACATAGGGCGATTGAACTAGCCATGAAGGATTTGATTATCCGGCTATGGCATGCCGAGCCGATTCCAGGCAGCTACTTCAGGCTCGTGAAGCAGCTTGTGAGTGCCTGCCCTCGACTTGACATCATCAAGCGGTCGATCTGTATAGAGGGTGCGCGAATGGCCTTCGCCCGTGCAAAGGTGCACTGGGGGAAGATGGATGCTGAAAAGCTGATGACCGAGGGACCGCTAGAGGGGAAGGAGCACCGCAAGCCCGAATTATATTATGAAAGTGTCCTAAAAGGATCCTGCCTAGGGCGGAGCAATGCACCAAGGATATTATATTTCCATGAATACAATCATGTTGTCCTTTGTAATGTTGAACAAGGTCATTTCTATTATTTATTGCCTGTTATATAAAAGTGTATCCTCCTGCGCGGCCATTTTATATATTAAACCTGAGCGTTGGCCAGTCGTCGGCTTCTGCCCCCACGTAGGAAGTACGGGGGTGTTCGGGATAAACCTGATCACTCTTTATCCCAGTTTTGGGTCCTTTGAAGGAGGTGTTCAGCACAACGAACCAGGCAATCAGACTATAGGGCTTTATCACTCTGACTTAGCCATAGGAACTTTATAAAAGGAAGGTAGGCGCAGCCCCTGGTGTTCGAAAGACCGTACGAGGGGCTATATAAGCACCTGATTGGAAGAAAAGCCGATCCATCGCACGTTGCATTGGTTATGGCACTATGCGGGAGAAATCCTTAAAGATTTTACAACCTCTCGAACAGCTGACCAACTCTCGCCGTATCATGACAGACAATTTTCGTCTTTCTCTACTGAGGTGCTTGTCCAGAAGAACCGGGACGCAATCACAGTAGTTCTCCCTGTGTCGCCTTAGCCGATATAGCGGAACGTAAGGCAGCAAAACATGGGAGCCGGGCAAACCCAACATTTGACCCAAGACATGATTCGGAGCTGATGCATATAATGCTATAAGTTCGGGGTGCCGAACTTCCATGAAGGTGTTCGGACTTTATTTCCGTATTATGGGTAACGCGAAGCCCCTGGCATATTTAAAGCATATCGCGGTGTACAGATGCCACTTGATAAAAGAATTTCAATAAGAAATAACAACATATAAGCATTATATAAATCCACATGTTGTATTTGACTAGTACGTCGATGCGTGTGAGTACAGGTAATGTGGTAAAAAAGAAATATGACTGTGGAACCTGCTGAGACCAGGGGGAAGAAGCTGTGTGTGCATCCGGCGTATAGTCGGATGGTCATCACGGGGAATATCTAAGGATTCCCTTGCGCGTTCGAGCTGCTTCCATATCGCCAGTCCTGGTCTGCGCAAAGTTAAACCTACAAACAAAATGTAAGAAATGCTTGTGTGCCGCAGAGCGGTTGAGTCGCGGTATGTGGCCTGTCCTGGCTTTCGCCGGAGTGTTTAATTGAGCTCTGGATGAGCTGGGCTATCCTGCCGCGAAATATTTCGAAGTCCTTTAGCGGTGTCTGGGAGTCAGGCCATCGATTCGAGCTTCAGTTGGAAGGTGCTACTTGTAGCTTCTGCTGTTAAAGCTGCGGTATACTCCTTGGTGCCGAGGGAAAGTTCGGCCTTGCCATTAACCGTGATGACGCCGTGCAGACCGGGCATCTTGAGCTTACGGTAGGCATAATGTGGTACTGCGTTTAATCGAGCGAACGCGGTTCGTCCGAGCAGTGCCTGATAATCACTGCGAAAGGGGACGATGTCGAAGATTAACTCTTCGGCACAGTAATTGTTTGGTGATCCAAAGACTACCTCAAGGGCGATGGAGCATGTACAACAGGCCTCCACACCTGGTATAATACCGCTGAAGGTGGTTTTAGTGGGCTTGATCACCGAATGATCGATGCCCATCTTGCGCACTATGTCCTGATAAAGCAGGTTTAGACTGCTACCTCCGTCCATAAGGACTCGCGTGAGGTGGAACCCGTCAATTATTGGGTCGAGGACTAGTGCGGCTGGATTGCCCTGATTAGTGTTAACTGGACGATCCGTGCAGTTGAAGGTGATCGGCCCTAGTTTAAATTGTGGGACGACTGGTTCTGTTAAGTCGAGATCCCTAAGGGTGTGCGTCTGGTCCAGGTTGGGAGTGTAGGTGCTGTTCACCACGTTCACCGTTTGTATTTGCGGGGGAAATTTCTTTTGCCCTCCTGTACTCGGTGATCTGGGCTCCTCGTCGCCATTGTTGCTTTGAGACCCCTTATCTTTGTTTTTGGCACCTGACCTGCCGGCTTGTTTGAAGACCCAACATTCTTTGTTGGTATGATGGGCTGGTGTTCCTGGGGTGCCATGAATTTGGCATGGGCGTTCGAGTATGCACTCCAGACTGGACGGCCCCGAATTGTCATTTGTGAGTGGCCCGTTCTGCTGACTGGATGTAGAGCCCTTAAATCCGGCATTGACTGCCGTATCTTTGGCGTTTCCACCATTTTTGCGGCGCTTGTGTTTGTTGCCTCGGGATTTGCCGTTACTATCTCTGGCTTCTGATGTGCCAGGGTTGCTTGTTGTGTTGTTGCTATGGGCCAACCAGCTATCTTCGCCCGCGCAAAAGCGGGTCATGAGTGTCGTGAGGGCTGCCATGGATTTTGGCTTCTCTTGGCCGAGATGTCAGGCGAGCCACTCGTCCCAGATGTTATGTTTAAAGGATGCTAGGGCTTCGGCATCCGGACAGTTGACAATTTAGTTCTTTTTAATTAGGAACCGAGTCCATAATTTCCTAGCTGACTCTCCGGGCCACTGTTTTATGTGACTTAAATCGTCAGCATCCGGTGGCCGCACATAAGTGCCCTGGAAGTTGTCCAGGAATGCGTCTGCCGGGTTCTCCCAGCTTCCGATGGAGTTTGCCGGCAAGCTATTCAGCCAATGCCGAGCCGGACCTTTGAGCTTTAGTGGGAGATACTTGATGGCGTGTAGATCATCCCCGCGGGCCATGTGAATGTGGAGGAAGAAATCCTCTATCCATACCGCGGGGTTTGTGGTGCCGTCATATGATTCAATGTTTACAGGTTTAAACCCTTCTGGGAATTCATGATTCATTACTTCATCAGTGAAGCATAGGGGGTGTGCGGCGCCTTTGTGCTGGGCTATATCACGACGCAGTTCATACGAGTCTTGTCTGCGGTGTTCGGCCCGGCCGGATTTGCTTTTAGTATATCTGGCGTGACGGTTGTCGTCGCGCGTTGGGGCGCGCCCCTGGTCCGTAGATCGATCTTTTATGTCCCAATTTGTTTTCCAATACTTCTCGCAGGTCCCGCGTGTTACCCCGGGCCTTGGTATTTTTGTTTGACTGGCGACGGGGAGCGGTCTGGACTTCGGGCTGATATGCCGCTTTGTCTCGGCCACGTGGTGGCCGGTCAGCGGCATCATACGCTGGTGGTGTAGGCTTTAATGCTTCCTCCTCGAGTTGGGGTAGCAACCTGCGCTTTGGGTAACTTTTGGTTGGGTGCTTGAGTCTGTATTCCTCGGCTGCCAGTACCTTGGTCCATCTGTCCTCTAGCAAATCTTGATTAGCTTGAAGCTGCCGTTACTTTTTCTTTAGGCTTTTTGCTATGGCTATAAGCCGGTGCTTGAAGCGCTCCTGTTCAACAGGATCCTCAGGCATGATAAATTCTTCGTCGCCGAGGCTCACCTCGTCATCGGAGAGGGGCATGTAATTGTCATCCTCTGATTCTCCGTCTGCCGCCTGTTCCTTGGGGCTAACTTGCCCATCCTCCCGCTGAAAGTTTGGCTGGAGGGGATTGTCTTCGTCTTCGGCACTGTCCGCAGCGTTATTGTCTCTTGTGTTGGTATCGCTGCTTTTGCTATGGCGGGGCTTAGAGCGGCGCCGATGACGCCGGTGTTTAGATTGCTTCTCGAGGGGATCATCCTCCGTTTCCTTATTGCCATCGCTTTCTTTGGGGGTGTCCACCATGTATATGTCATATGATGAGGTGGCTGTCCAGCGCCCTGTGGGCGGTGGTTCCTGTTCTTCTCCTGCATCGTCGTCCATACTGTCGATGTCTTCGGAGCCGAAATCAAGCATGTCAGTTAAGTCGTCGACAGTGGCTATTAAGTGGGTGGTGGGTGGGGAACGAATTTCTTCGTCGTCCGCTTCCCACTCAAGCCAGACATAGTTCGGCCAAGGGTCTCCTGACAAGGAGAGAGACCTCAATGAATTTAGTACGTCGCCCAAGGGCAAGTACTGAAAAATATCCGCGGAGGTAAACTCCATGATCGGTGCCCAATCAGATTCGATAGGCACGGACGCAGGCGGTTTGGAGCCTGTGGCCGGGGGCGAATCCAAGGGTCCGGCAACACAGGTCTCATAGGGGGTGAAGTCAGTATTTGGCTCTATCGCCGTTGAGTGTGCGGCCTCCGTGGCGGGGTCCATCCACCCATCCTCCAACGGCACGATCTGCTCCAGATTGAAGACCGGAGTAGCCACAGGGGTGATCGCCCGAACACCGTCCGGCGACAGAGCTAAGTCATGCTCGTCACGACGGTGCGGTGCACCTGACATGGGCTCGAATCCGTCGAAGATCAAGTCTCCGCGGAAGTCGACGGTATAGTTCAAGCTTCCAAACCCGACCTGATGGCCAGGGGCGTAGCTCTCAATCTGCTCCAGATGGCCAAGCGAGTTGGCCCGCAGTATGAAGCCGCCGAATACGAAGATCTGTCCGAGGAGAAAAACCTCACCCTGGACCGCATCGTTGCCGATGATCGAAGGAGCCACCAAGCCTTACGGTGACAACACAGTGGGACTCTCAATGAAAGCACCAATGTCGGTGTCAAAACCAGCGGATCTCGGGTAGGGGGTCCTGAACTGTGCGTCCAAGGCGGATGGTAACAGGAGGCGGGGGACACAATGTTTACCCAGGTTCGGGCCCTCTCGGTGGAGGTAATACCCTACGTCCTGCTTGATTGATCTTGATGATATGAGTATTACAAGAGTTGATCTACCACGAGATCGTAGAGGCTAAACCATAGAAGCTAGCCTATGATTATGACTGTTGTTGTCCTACGGACTAAACCCTCCGGTTTATATAGACACCGGAGGGGGCTAGGGTTACACAGAGTCGGTTACAAGGGAGGAGATCTACATATCCGAAATGCCAAGATTGCCTTCCACGCAAAGGAGAGTCCCACCCGGACACGAGATGAAGTCTTCAATCTTGTATCTTCGTAGTCCAACAGTCCGGCCAAAGTATATAGTCCGGCTATCCGAGGACCCCATAATCCAGGACTCCCTCACCAGTAAAGAGACGTTGCTGAGTTTTAGAAAAAAGAGAGACGTGCTCCTATAGCTGGTCCGAATCCAAACCTAAACTATGACTATATATGGTGCTATGCTACTCTGCAAGTAATGAAACTGACATATCCAACGTTCGCTTCTCCTCTTCTCTACTTACTCTTCCTAGCATCAGAAGCTCTCGCCACAGCAACCATGTCCGCTGGCTGCTCATCCACCCGCTCTTCAACATGCACCAACCAGATATGCGCCAAGTCGCCACCCATACCATCGCCTATGGGTCTCATCACACCCCCGCCGCACACGCACCGCAGCCGGTTGCTCATCGCGACCTGCTGCCGTTGGTGTGGTGCCACTGCTGCAAATTACGCAGAGTCATCCGTTGCGTCTCAAGCACAATCCTCAACCCTGGCCGAGTCTTCTACAAACGCCCGAATCATGGGGTAATAATATGTTTAAGTGTTGTTCTACTGCTTTCAGTTGCTGATTTTTAATAGTTTGGTTAATGATCTTCCTATTTGATTTGTGCAGAAAAGGGAAGATTCGTGTGATTTGTATTTCTGGGAAGTTGCTGATGTGGGGGAACGCAACTACGCTTATTATTTGGTTAGCCGAGGAATACCAATACCAGCAGGTTGGGGTGTTGAACAAGTAACTGAAGGAACGACAGAAGAGGAAGATGCAGAGCAGAAGGTTAAAGATGCAGTTCCTCTGATCATGGCCAAGCAATAGCTGCTGAACGGCCTTGACAGTAATGAGGAGATGAAAGAGCTTGTGAAGATAATGGGAAAATCGATGTGCTCTGTAGGAAGATTGTCTCTTTATTTGCAGTGTACGTAACACTCGTGATGTATTCAGTGGCTATGACATGAGCACTTTGCTGAAACTAGTAATGAATGAAACCTTTGTGGCAGGCTATGTGTAGTGTTGAAGGAAATATGCCCTAGATGCAATAATGAAGTTGTTATTTATATTTCCTTATATCATGATAAATGTTTATTATTCATGCTAGAATTGTATTAACCGGAAACTTAGTACATGTGTGAATACATAGACAAACAGAGTGTCACTAGTATGCATTTACTTGACTAGCTCGTTGAATCAATGATGGTTATGTTTCCTGACCATAGACATGAGTTGTCATTTGATTAACGGGATCACATCATTAGAGAATGATGTGATTGACTTGACCCATCCGTTAGCTTAGCACGATGATCATTTAGTTTGTTGCTATTGCTTTCTCCATAACTTATACATATTCCTATGACTATGAGATCATGCAACTCCCGAATATCGGATGAACACTTAGTGTGCTATCAAACGTCACAATGTAACTGGGTGACTATAAAGATGCTCTACAGGTGTCTCCGATGGTGTTTGCTGAGTTGGCATAGATCGAGATTAGGATTTGTCACTCCGAGTATCGGAGAGGTATCTCTAGGCCTCTCGGTAATGCACATCACTATAAGCCTTGCGAGCGATGTGACTAATGGGTTAGTTGCAGGATGATTCATTACGGAACGAGTAAAGAGACTTGTCGGTAAGGAGATTGAACTAGGTATTGAGATACCGACAATCGAATCTCGGGCAAGTAACATACCGATGACAAAGGGAAGAACGTATGTTGTTGTGTGGTTTGACCGATGAAGATTCGTATAATATGTAGGAACCAATATGAGCATCTAGGTTCCGCTATTGGTTATTGACCGGAGATGAGTCTCGGCCATGTCTACATAGTTCTCGAACCCGTAGGGTCCGCACGCTTAACGTTCGGTGACGATCGATATTATGAGTTTATGTGTTTTGATGTACCGAAGGTAGTTCGGAGTCCCGGATATGATCATGGACATGACGAGGAGTCTCGAAATGGTCGAGACGTAAAGATCAATATATTGGAAGCCTATGTTTGGACATCGGAATGGTTCCGAATGAGTTCGGGCATTTTCCGGAGTACCGGGATGTTACCGGAACCCCCCGGGGAGTATATGGGCCTTATTGGGCCTTAGTGGAATAGAGGAGAGGAAGGGAAAAGGTGGGAGGCGCACCCCCCTAGCCCAATCCGAATTGGGTGGGGGCTGCCCCCCTTTCCTTTCCCCTCTCCTCCCCTTCCTTCTCTCCTACTACTACTTGGAAGGGGCGAATCCTACTCCCGGTGGGAGTAGGACTCCCCTGGGGCGCGCCATAGAGGGTCGACCCTCCCCCCTCCTCCACTCCTTTATATATGGGGGAGGGGGGCACCCCATAGACACACAAGTTGATCATTGATCCCTTAGCCGCGTGCGGTGCCCCCCTCCACCATAATCCACCTCGGTCATATCGTAGCGGTGCTTAGGCGAAGCCCTGTTCCGGTAGCATCATCATCACCATCATCACGCCGTCGTGCTGGCGAAGCTCTCCCTCGACACTCAGCTGGATCTAGAGTTCGTGGGACGTCACCGAGCAGAACATGTGCAGATCGCAGAGGTGCCGTACCTTCGGTGCTAGGATTGGTCGGATCATGAAGATGTTCGACTACATCAACCGTGTTGTCATAATGCTTCCTCTTAAGGTCTACGAGGGTACGTGAACAACACTCTTCCCCTCTTGTTGCTATGCATCACCATGATAGATCTTGCGTGTGCATAGGACTTTTTTTGAAATTACAGCGTTCCCCAACAATTGTTGTGAACATCTAATGATTTCTATTAACAAAAATCGGGAGTATCCTCTTTTGCTCATAAATAAATAAATAACATAGGCCCTTTTGGTAATAAATAAATAAATTAGCAGAGGCCCTGTTGGGTCAGCTTTGTTCCCATTCGAAGACGTCGAGCAAATTGCAGTCCAACAGCAAACTATGTCATCGAACTCAAGTTTCACAGCCAAATACGAGTACAACTAAACAACAATGTCATCATGTTTTAGTCGTCATACAATCACCAAACACAAATGAACATACATAACAAGTGATGTTCTCACAGTAAAATACTAAACAACACCTTCATCAGGTTTCAGTTGTCATAGCAAACACAATTTCACATAGTAGATAAAAAACGTCTTCTGACAGGAAAATACGACAAAAGCAATCTAATCATCATCCGCAGCAGCAGCGTCAACATCTTCGCCATGTGTATCAGTCTGAATCGTAATTCCCCAAAGTGTCATCTTCTTCTTCATACTCAATGTCCTCGAACATTGGTTTCTTCTTGATCAACTCTTGTATGCCCACAGCACGACAGGCAATCTTTTCGCGAGCGTCATTGACATGATGGTTCTCAAAGATATTAGGAACATCTGTGGAATCTTGTACATCAGGAGCAGTGTAAGCATCTTCTTGTTGTGCAACTTCATTAAACGAATTCCTCTGCTCAAACCTTCGCAATACTCTCCAGTCATCGCTACATGCAAATGTGTCTTCCAAGAAAAATATCTGTGTTGCTTGATTTGCCAAAATAAAAGGCTCGTTGGTCTGGTACGCCAGTTTGACATTAATGGATTTGAAATAATTATCAGCTCTGGGTCTTGCGATCCTGAAAAACAGGTTATACCAATGACAGCACAACAGAACCACACACTAATGATCCTTGAAACTGGAGATATACTGCAACTGAACAATGTCTGTTATGTTAGCATACATTTCAGTTGTCTCTCTGTCATACGTATCCGTGCTCATGATGGCACTGTTTTGTGTCTTCCTGCCTTCGTCGCGTGCAAGGGTGTTGTAGCGCACATCTCCAACAATGCAAGATTCATAATGTCTTACCCGAGTATCAGGACCCATTGCTAGTGCGTAAAGGACATCATTAACTGCCAGCCCATCCTCCCGCATCTTCTTAACCTATGGTTAGAAAATAGACAAGTTGATCATCTTATGTACTCAATATATTAAAAACTGATAGTGTAATTCAAAAGCTTACATGGCTCTTGAACCATTTCGCAAATCCTGCCATAACCAGTTTGTCAATGTTTCTTGGATTTTACGGCATTAACTCCTTTTTGTAGATGCTGCACAACATAGTGATGGTGTCAAACATCTAAATATCTAAGAATGTGCCGCAAGTTTAGTAGATTACGATGTATAACCCACAACACTTAGCACTTACTTGATATAAGGTAGTATCTCAGGACAGTTATTCAACACATACCAAACCATTTTGTCCAAATCTTTAGGTTTGTCCTCTTCTCGACTCTTCCCTGTAACTCGAATAGAATAATCGAAAACATTGAACCCGGGATTGTCTTCACCCACCTCTTTGCTAAGCTGATCAGCTGTTTCAATGTATTTTGAGCAGAATGTCAATGCTTCTGTAGCAATATAGGCCTCTGCAATAGAACCCTCGGGTCTAGATCTGTTCCTAAGATAGCCCTTGAAAGTGCCTATCCGCCTTTCAATAGGGTACATCCACCCATGCTGTACTGGACCTCTAAGTAGTGCCTCATCAGGTAGATGAACAACCAAATGCACCATCACATCAAATAAGGCTAGAGGATATATCTTCTCAAGGTCGCATAGGATAGTTGGTATCTTGTCTCTAAGACGCTCCAAAGCATCTACCCTGATATTTCTACTACAGAGTTCCCTGAAGAATTGTCCCAACTCTGCAACTGCTCTGTATAAGTCAGGGCAGCCTAATCCTCTAAGGATAATAGGCAAAAACCTTTGAAGTAGGACATGGCAGTCATGAGTTTTCAACCCATGTACCTTGTTTCCATCTGCACTGACTCTCCTTTCAGGGTTGGAAGCAAATCCATGTGGGAATCCCACACGTGACAGGACCTTGTAGAATTCTTTTCTTTTTACCTTGTTCAAGGTGTACACAGCTGGTGCCATATCCCGTGGTTTACCTTCATCTTCCACCTGCAAGTCCTTTCTGATACCCAGGTGTGTCAAATCAATCCTAGATTTTAAGGTATCTTTCGTCTTGCCTTCAATATTAAGAAGTGTGCCGATAATGCTGTCACATATATTTTTCTCGATGTACATCACATCAAGATTATGCCGCAGATCCAAATCTTTCCAATACTCCAAGTCCCACAAAGTGGGCCTGCGGGTAAACAATAATCTCTCTTTTGCCCTGCCACACTTCCTTTTCCCGCTACCATTACCAGGATGGTTTCCTGGTGTAATATGCCTGACCTTCTCTAATTCCAATTGCAACTCATCGGTGGTGAGCCTATTTGGCGCATCGCGGTTTTCATGCTTTGCATTGAACACATGTCTTAGGTATTTTGTAGAATGCGGCTTGTCCTTGGAAAGGAAACGTCGATGTCCAATGTAACAGATCTTGCTAAGTATTGCATATGACAGATCTGTTCCTAAGGTAGGTATGGTGGCTATTTTGAGGAAGGTATATGGTGGGTTTATGATACCGACGAAAGTTGCACGATACTAGAGAGGCTAGCAATGGTGGAAGGGTGAGAGTGCATATAATCCATGGACTCAACATTAGTCATAAAGAACTCACATAATTATTGCAAAAATCTATTAGTTATCGAAACAAAGTATTACGTGCATGCTCCTAGGGGGATAGATTGGTAGGAAAAGACCATCGCTCGTCCCCGACCGCCACTCATGACGAAGACAATCAATAAATAAATCATGCTCCGACTTCATCACATAACGGTTCACCATACGTGCATGCTACGGGAATCACAAACTTCAACACAAGTATTTCTCAAATTCACAACTACTCAACTAGCATGACTCTAATATCACCATCTCCATATCTCAAAACAATTATCAAGTATCAAAATTCTCATAGTATTCAATGCACTTCTACAAAAGTTTTTATATTATTCCTAAAATAAAATTTCCATGTTGTTCTAAAGGACTCTCAAAATAATATAAGTGAAGCATGAGAGATCAATTATTTCTATAAAATAAAACCACCGCCGTGCTCTAAAAGATATAAGTGAAGCATTAGAGCAAAAACTATATGGCTCAAAAGATATAAGTGAAGCATATAGAGTATTCTAATAAATTTCAAATCATGTGAGTCTCTCTCAAAAGGTGTGTACAGCAAGGATGATTGTGGTAAACTAAAAATCGAAGACTCAAATCATACAAGACGCTCCAAGCAAAACACATATCATGTTGTGAATAAAAATATAGCTCCAAGTAAAGTTACCGATAGACGAAGACAAAAGAGGGGATGCCTTCCGCGACATCCCCAAGCTTAGGCTTTTTCGTGTCCTTGAATTTTATCTTGGGGTGCCATGGGCATCCCCAAGATTAGGCTCTTGCCACTCCTTGTTCCACAATCCATCAAATCTTTACCCAGAACATGAAAAGTTCACAACACAAAACTCAAAATAGAAAACCTCGTGAGCTCCGTTAGCGAAAGAAAACAAAACACCACTTCAAGGTACTTTAATGAAATCATTATTGATTTATATTGGTGTTAAACCTACTGTATTCAACCTCTCTATGGTTTATAAACTCTTTTAATAGCCATAGATTCATCAAAATAAGCAAACAACACAAGAAAAACAGAATCTGTCAAAAACAGAATAGTCTGTAGTAATCTGTAGGTAACGAAAACTTTTGGAACCCCCAAAATTCTAAAATAAATTGATGGATGTGGGGAATTTATCTATTAATCATTTGCAAAAAGAATTAACTAAATATCACCTTCCAAATAAAAATGGCAGCAATTCTCGTGAGCGCTAAAGTTTCTGTTTTTTACAGCAAGATCAAAAAGAATTTCCCCAAGTCTTCCCAACGGTTCTACTTGGCAAAAACACTAATTAAACACAAAAAGCACAATAAAAACAGAGGCTAGATAAATTATTTATTACTAAACAGGAGCAAAAAGCAAGGAATAAAAATAAAATTGATTTGCCTCCCAACAAGCGCTATCGTTTAACGCCCCTAGCTAGGCATAAAAGCGAAGATAGATCTAGGTATTGCCATGATAATGATAAGGTAAATCGCGAAAACTCATCTCATACTCCCCACGTTCAACATCAAGTTTTCTTTTTGGAAAGCAAAAGTAATCACAAGGTCTAAATTTAATGGGACAAAAGTCCCCAAGATCAAGCTCGGGAGGTATTGGTTCCTCCTTTGGCCCCTCATATTGCCCAATCAATTCATCATTATAAGCATTCTTTTGGCAAAAAGTCATGAGCCTTTGTTCAAGGGAAAAACCTAGCCCATTGTTCTGGATGGAAAAATTATCATTAAGTTCAGAGACCTATTAACAAGAGCATTGGTAGGAACCTTTTTTCTAAGGTTTTCATTAAAAGCAACATGATCTAACGATCGTAAACGCATAATATCTTCTTTATAGAAAATGATCGCTTCTATGGGAGGACGGCCAGTATCCACCCTATAATGCGCAAAAATTTCATTGGCTTGTCTTATTATAAATCTGAACTCATGAGCTAAAAATATGGTAGCAGCTCGCTTAATAGAAGAATGCTCAATATTAGAAAATTCTAGGAAAATCCTTTATATGGAAGGATGCATATGTAAAAATTGTCTTTCAAGTTCAACTATGAGCAAAGATATATAATCTGGGAGACTACTAGTTTTATGAAGGATAGATCCACTCATGGTGGGCAAAGCACTGACACAAGTAAAGAAATCTTGGATAACTCCCTTCCCAATAATATTACCGCTGCCAATACGAAACTTTCTAGTGTGCAAAATAGTAGGGTTTTCAAGAGGATCATCAATAGCATCAAAGTTTTCCATATTACTATCCTTACCAATGATAACCTCCCCAATTTCAGACATGATGGCAAAAAATTGCAAAAAGAACGAGCACACAGAAGGCAGGAAGAAAAAAAAGGCGAACGGAAAGAGAGGGCGAATAAAACGGCAAGGGTGAAGTGGGGGAGAGGAAAACGAGAGGCAAATGGCAAATAATGTAATGCGGAGGATAAGAGTTGTGATGGGTACTTGGTATGTCTTGACTTGGCATAGATCTCCCTGGCAACGGCGCCAAAAATCCTTCTTGCTACCTCTTGAGCACTGCGTTGGTTTTCCCTTGAAGAGGAAAGGGTGATGTAGTAAAGCAGCGTAAGTATTTCCCTTAGTTTTTGAGAACCAAGGTATCAATCCAGTAGGAGACCACGCGCAAGTCACCTCATACCTACACAAACAAATAAGAACCTCGCAACCAACGCGATAAAGGGGTTGTCAATCCCTTCACGGCCACTTGCAAGAGTGTGAGCTGATAGAGATAATGATAATAAGATAAATATTTTTGGTATTTTTACGATATAAATTGAAAGTAAAGATTGCAAAATAAAATAGATTGGAAACATGTATAACGGAAAATAGAACCGGGGGCCATAGGTTTCACTAGTGGCTTCTCTCAAGATAGCATAAGTATTACGGTGGGTGAACAAATTACTGTCGAGCAATTGATAGAAAAGAGAATACTTATGAGAATATCTAGGCATGATCATGTATATCGACATCATGTCCGCGACAAGTAGACCGACTCATGCCTGCATCTACTACTATTACTCCACACATCGACCGCTATCCAGCATGCATCTAGAGTATTAAGTTCATAAGAACAGAGTAATGCCTTAAGCAAGATGACAAGTTGTAGAGGGATAAACTCATGCCATATGATATAAACCCCATATTTTTATCCTCGATGGCAACAATACAATATGTGTCGTTTCCCCTACTATCACTGGGATCGAGCACCGCAAGATTGAACCCAAAGCTAAGCACTTCTCCCATTGCAAGAAAGATCAATCTAGTAGGCCAAACCAAACTGATAATTCGAAGAGACTTGCAAAGATAAACCAATCATACATAAAAGGATTCAGAGAAGAATCAAATATTGTTCATAGATAATCTGGATCATAAACCCACAATTCATCGGATCTCGACAAACACACTGCAAAAGAAGATTACATCGAATAGATCTCCAAGAGAATCGAGGAGAACTTTGTATTGAGATCCAAAGAGAGAGAAGAAGCCATCTAGCTACTAGCTATGGACCCGAAGGTCTGAAGTAAACTACTCACACATCACCGGAGAGGCCATGGAGTTGATGTAGTGGCCCTCCGTGATCAATGCCCCCTCCGGCGGAGCTCCGAAAAAGGCCCCAAGATGGGATCTCTTGGGTACAGAAGGTTGCGGTGGTGGAATTAGGTTTTCGTGGTGCTCCTGGATGTTTGCGGGGTACGTGGACTTATATAGGAGGAAGAAGTAGGTCGGTGGAGCAACGAGGGGCTCACAAGGGTGGAGGGCGCGCCCAGAGGGTAGGCGCGCCCCTGCCTCGTGGCCTCCTCGATTGTTTCTTGATGCCCACTCCAAGTCTCCTGGATCACGTGTGTTGAGAAAATCATGTTCCCGAAGGTTTCATTCCGTTTGGACTTCGTTTGATATTCCTTTTCTAGGAAACACTGAAATAGGCAAAAAAAATAGCAATTGGGGATGGGCCTCCGCTTAATAGGTTAGTCCCAATTAACATCCAAAAAAGATAATATAATAGCATGGAGAAATCAAAAATTATAGATACGTTGGAGACGTATCAACTACCTTCGGTACATCAAAACACATAAACTTGTAATACCGATCGTCACTAGACGTTAAGCATGAGGACCCTACGGGTTCGAGAACTATGTAGACATGAATAAGGCATGTCTCCGGTCTATAACCAATGGCGGAACCTGGATGCTCATATTGGTTCCTACATATTCTACAAACATCTTTATCGGTCAAACCGCATAACGATATACGTTGTTCCCTTTGTCATCGGTATGTTACTTGCCCGAGATTCGATCTTCGGTATCTCAATAACTAGTTCAATCTCGTTACCGGCATGTCTCTTTACTCGTTCTGTAATGCTACATCCTGTAACTAACTCATTAGCTACATTTCTTGCAAGGCTTATAGTGATGTACATTACCGAGAGGGCCCAGAGATACCTCTCCGACAATCAGAGTGACAAATCCTAATCTTGATCCATGCCAACTCAACAAACACCATCGAAGACACCTATAGAGCACCTTTATAATCACCCAGTTATGTTGTGACGTTTGGTAGCACACAAAGTGTTCCTCCGGTATTCGGGAGTTGCATGATCTCATAGTCATAGGAACATGTATAGTTATGGAGAAAGCAATAGCAACAAACTAAACGATCATCGAGCTAAGCTAACGGATGGGTCAAGTCAATTACATCATTCTCTAATGATGTGATCTCGTTAATCAAATGACAATTCATGTCTATGGTTAGGAAACATAACCATCATTGGTTCAACGAGCTAGTAAAGTAGAGGCAAACTAGTGACACTCTGTTTGTCTATGTATTCACACATGTACTAAGTTTCCGGTTAATACAATTCTAGCATGAATAATAAACATTTATCATGATGTAAGGAAGTATAATTAACAGCTTTATTATTGCCTCTAGGGCATATTTCCTTCAGTCTCCCACTTGCACTAGAGTCAATAATCTAGATTACATTGTAATGATTCTAACACCCATGGAGTCTTGGTGTTGATCATGTTTTGCTCATGGGAGAGGCTTAGTCAACGGGTCTGCAACATTCAGATCTATATGTATCTTGTAAATCTCTATGTCTCCCTCCTTGACTTGATCGCAGATGGAATTGAAGCGTCTCTTGATGTGCTTGGTTCTCTTGTGAAATCTGGATTCCTTTGCCAAGGCAATTGCACCAGTATTGTCATAAAAGATTTCCATTGGACCCGATGCACTAGGTATGACATCTAGATCGGATATGAACTCCTTCATCCGGACTCCTTCATTTGCTGCTTCCAAAGCAGCTTTGTATTCTGCTTAACACGTAGATCTCGCCACGACGCTCTGCTTGGAACTGCACCAACTGACAACTCCACCATTTAATAAAAACACGTATATAGTTTGTGACCTAGAGTCATCCGGATGAGTGTCAAAGCTTGCATCGACGTAACCGTTTACGACAAGCTCTTTGTCACCTCCATATATGATAAATATATCCTTAGTCCTTTTCAGGTATTTCAGGATGTTCTTGACCGCTCTCCAGTGATCCACTCCTGGATTACTTTGGTACCTCCCTGCTAAACTTATAGCAAGGCACACATCAGGTCTGGTACACAACATTGCATACATGATAGATCCTATGGCTGAAGCATAGGGAACACCTTTCATTTTCTCTCTATATTCTGCAGTGGTCGGGCATTGAGTCTTACTCAACTTCACACCTTGTAATACATGCAAGAACCCTTTCTTTGCCTGATCCATTTTGAACATCTTCAAAACTTTATCAAGGTATGTGCTTTGTGAAAGTCCAATTAAGCGTCTTGATCTATCTCTATAGATCTTGATGCCCAATATATAAGCAACTTCACCGAGGTCTTTCATTGAAAAATTCTTATTCAAGTATCCTTTTATGCTATTCAGAAATTCAGTATCATTTCCAATCAACAATATGTCAACTACATATAATATCAGAAATGCTTCGGAGCTCCCACTCACTTTCTTGTAAATACATGCTTCTCCTAAAGTCTGTATAAAACCATATGCTTTGCTCACACTATCAAAGCGTATATTCCAACTCTGAGAGGCTTGCACCAGTCCATAAATGGATCGATGGAGCTTGCACACTTTGTTAGCACCTTTTGGATCAACAAAACCTTCTGGTTGCATCATATACAACTCTTCTTTAAGATATCCATTAAGGAATGCAGTTTTGACATCCATTTGCCAAATTTCATAATCATAAAATGCGGCAATTGCTAACATGATTCAGACGGACTTAAGCATCGCTATGGGTGAGAAGGTCTCATCGTAGTCAACTCCTTGAACTTGTCGAAAATGTTTCGCAACAAGTCGAGCTTTGTAGACAGTAACATTACCGCCAGCGTCGGTCTTCTTCTTGAAGATCCATTTATTTTCTATGGCCTGCCGATCATCGGGCAAGTCAACCAAAGTTCATACTTTGTTCTTATACATGGATCCCATCTCAGATTTCATGGCCTCAAGCCATTTTGCGGAATCTGGGCTCATCATCGCTTCCTCATAGTTCGTAGGTTCGTCATGGTCAAGTAACATGACTTCCAGAACAGGATTACCGTACCACTCTGGTGCGGATCTTACTCTGGTTGACCTAAGAGGTTCAGTAGTAACTTGATCAGAAGTTTCATGATCATCATCATTAGCTTCCTCACTTACTGGTCTAGGAATCAGTGGAACTGATTTCAGTGATGAACTACTTTCCAATAAGGGAGAAGGTACAATTACCTTATCAAGTTCTACTTTCCTCCCACTCACTTCTTTCGAGAGAAACTCCTTCTCTAGAAAGGATCCATTCTTAGCAACGAATATCTTGCCTTCGGATCTGTGATAGAAGGTGTACCCAACAGTCTCCTTTGGGTATCCTATAAAGACACATTTCTCAGATTTATGTTTGAGCTTATCAGGTTGAAGCTTTTTCACATAAGCATCACAGCCCCAAACTTTAAGAAATGACAACTTGGGTTTCTTGCCAAACCACATTTCATAAGGTGTCATCTCGACGGATTTAGATGGTGCCCTATTTAACGTGAATGTAGCTGTCTATAAAGCATAACCCCAAAATGATAGCGGTAAATCAGTGAGAGACATCATAGATCGCACCATATCTAATAAAGTGCGGTTAAGACGTTCGGAGACAGCATTATGCTGTGGTGTTCCAGGTGGCGTGAGTTGCAAAACTGTTCTGCATTGTTTCAAATGAAGTCCAAACTCATAACTCAAATAGTCACCTCCACGATCAGATCGTAGAAACTTGATTTTCTTGTTATGATGATTTTCCACTTCACTCTGAAATTATTTGAACCTTTCAAATGTGTCAGACTTATGTTTCATTAAGTAGATATACCCATATCTGCTCAAATCATCTGCGAAGGTGAGAAAATAACGATATCTGCCGCGAGCTTCAATGTTCATTGGACCACATACATCAGTATGTATGATTTCCAATAACTCTGTTGCTCGATCCATTATTCCGGAGAATGGAGTTTTAGTCATCTTGCCCATGAGGCATGGTTCGCAAGTACCAGTGATTCATAGTCAAGTGATGCCAGAAGTCCATCAGAATGGAGTTTCTTCATGCGCTTTACACCAATATGACCTAAACGGCAGTGCCACAAATAAGTTGCACTATCATTATCAACTCTGCATCTTTTGGCTTCAGTACTATGAACATGTATATCATTACTATCAAGATTTAGTAAAAATAGACCACTCATCAGGGGTGCATGACCATAAAAGATATTACTCATATAAATAGAACAACCATTATTCTCTGATTTAAATGAATAACTGTCTCACATCAAAAAAGATCCAGATATAATGTTCATGCTCAAAGCTGGCACCAAATAACAATTATTTAGGTCTAAAACTAATCCTGAAGGTAGATGTAGAGGTAGCGTGCCGACGGCGATCACATCGACTTTGGAACCATTTCCCACGTGCATCGTCATCTCATCCTTAGGCAATCTTTGCTTAATCTGTAGCCCCTATTTCGAGTTGCAAATGTTAGCAATTGAACCAGTATCAAATACCAAGGCACTATTGCGAGCATTAGTAAGGTACACATCAATAACATGTATATCAAATATACCTTTCACTTTGCCATCATTCTTCTCCGCCAAATACTTGGGGCAGTTCCGCTTCCAGTGACCAGTTCCTTTGCAGTAGAAGCACTCAATCTCAGGCTTAGGTCCAGACTTGGGTTTCTTCACTTGAGCAGCAACTAGCTTGCTGTTCTTCTTGAAGTTTCCCTTCTTGTCTTTACCCTTTTTCTTGAAACTGGTGGTCTTGTTGACCATCAACACTTGATACTCCTTCTTGATTTCTACCACCGCAGCCTTTAGCATTGCAAAGAGTTCAGGAATCGCCTTATCCATCCCTTGCATATTATAGTTCATCATGAAGCTCTTGTAGCTTGGTGGCAGTGATTGAAGAACTCTGTTAATGACACTATCATCGGGAAGATTAACTCCCAGTTGAGTCAAGTGGTTGTGGTACCCAGACATTCTGAGTATATGTTCATTAACAGAACTATTGTCCTCCATCTTGCATCTATAGAACTTATTGGAGACTTCATATCTCTCAATCCGGGCATTTGCTTGAAATATTAACTTCAACTCCTGGAACATCTCATATGCTCCATGACGTTCAAAACGTTGTTGAAGTCCCAGTTCTAAGCCGTAAAGCACGGCACACAGAACTATCGAGTAGTCATCAGCTTTGCTCTGCCAGGTGTTCATAACATCTGGCGTTGCTCCTACAACGGGTTTGTCACCTAGCGGTGCTTCCAGGACGTAATTCTTCTGTGTAGCACGGAGGATAATCCTCAAGTTACGGACCTAGTACGTGTAGTTGCTACCATCATCTTTCAACTTAACTTTCTCTAGGAACGCATTAAAATTCAATGGAACAACAACACGGGCCATCTATCTACAACAACATAGACATGCAAAATACTATCAGGTACTAAGTTCATGATAAATTAAAGTTCAATTAATCAAATTACTCAAGAACTCCCACTTAGATAGACATCTCTCTAATCATCTAAGTGATCACGTGATCCATATCAACTAAACCATGTCCGATCATCACGTGAGATGGAGTATTTTTTAATGGTGAACATCACTATGTTGATCATATCTACTATATGATTCACGCTCGACCTTTCGGTCCCCAGTGTTCCGAGGCCATATCTGCATATGCTAGGCTCTTCAAGTTTAACCCGAGTATTCTGCGTGTGCAAAACTGGCTTGCACCTGTTGTATGTGAACGTAGAGCTTATCACACCCGATCATCATGTGGTGTCTCGGCACGACAAACTATAGCAACGGTGTATACTCGGCGAGAACACTTATACCATGAAATTTAGTGAGAGATCATCTTATAATGCTACCGCCGAACTAAGCAAAATAAGATGCATAAAGGATAAACATCACATGCAATCAATATAAGTGATATGATATGGCCATCATCATCTTGTGCCTTTGATCTCCATCTCCAAAGCATCGTCATGATCACCATCGTCACCGGCTTGACACCTTGATCTCCATTGAAGCATCATTGTCATCTTGCCAACTATTGCTTCTACGACTATCGCTACCGTTTAGTGATAAAGTAAAGCAATTACATGGCGATTGCATTTCATACAATAAAGAGACAACCATATGTGTCGTGGGTTTGTCACGGCAGATGTCCTTGTGAAAGGACTTAGTCGTGGAGCCATCGCAATGGGTTAGCTTAAAGGGGTTAAACCGGACAAGGGGACACGAGGAGTTTTATACTAGTTCAGCCCCTTCAAGGAAGGTAAAAGCCTACGTCTAGTTGTGATTGGTATTGCTAGGGTTTCGAAGGCCAGGGAGCGAATCCGCTTTGTCTGGCTCTCGAGTTGTTGTCTGTCCCCTGAACCGCTGCTGGGTCGTCCCCTTATATACATGGGTGGCGCCCGCGGTTTACAGAGTCCCGAAGCCGGATCATAAACGTTTCCGGTTCGGTCTCTACACTTCCTATCTTACAAATCAAGTTACATGATCAAGTCGGTTTACACCTACAGGCCTTAACCCACTTCTGGGCCTTGGGCCTTCGTAAAGCATCATCATCTTCACATCTTCATAAAGTTAATCCGGCTACTCCTGGCCGGTTTACGTCCAGTAGTAATATCCCCAACATTAGGCCCCAGATTGATTTGAACAGGTTTCATGTCAATCCTTAGTAAAAACTTCGTCTTCCACATCTTTTCATACTTTGGTAAACCGCCGTGACATCATCTTCTCGGATCGTGGTAAACTGTCGTGACGTCATCTATAAAACTACGTATGACACATCTTCATTAATGGTCCTCCGACAATCGGGGCGACAGCTCCGCCTCACTTCTATGTTTTGGCTCCTTGATTTTCGCGCCTAACACCTATCCCTTGCCTTTATAAATAAGATCGAGGGGTCATTTTCACTTTTTCCCCTCGTGCCTCTTCGCGTCATCTTCCTTGCACTGCTCAACCTCCAGAGCTCCGCCGCCACCGTCGACCGTCGCCTATGCTCCGACCCCGGCCACTGCATCACCCTGAACACACCAGAATACCGTGGTATCTCTCCGCCGTTCCTGTGATACTGGTAACCCTTTTTCCTTCCACCCTAGATCTTGTTTTTAGAGTTTCACTGCTCGTCGGAGTTTATCGAAAAACTCAGTGCTGTTCTTCTCTTTTCTTCTCTGTAGCATCCCAGGCTAGGTTGGACCTGTTATCCTTGCACGACCGTAGCCATAATCGCATTCTCCTCATTAGACTCTCTCTTTATACGAAGAACAACTTATCTGAATCTGCTGAACTGTCTAAATATCTGAAGCTTGAACCTGAATATATTCCAGTTTCTGTCATACCTTAGATCCGAAATTTTCATATAAATCTGTGAAATCTGTTTCCCCTTACTTAGATATTTTTAGATCTGTACCCCTCACAGCAATATAGGCGGTTTAACTTTGCAAGAATGACAATCCGGTATACACCATTAGTCCCCTTGTTGAACTGCCAATGTACTTCCTCTTATAGCCTTTATTTAATAAATTCTTGTATGGAATTGCCAACTCCGGTTTAGCAATATGCCTATATCCTTGATATAACCTTGTCCTTCATTATTATATCAGTCTCCGGTTTACGCAATCTTATGTACCAGTATATGTTGATATCATTATATCTTGTTTGTCATCCGGAGTGATTTGTAAACCGGCGTTTCTTCCATAGCTTTTTTGCTCTGCAATGGCCAAGCAATTTACCGCTTGCAACTGGGCCCGTTCCCGGGTCACCGAGGAACAATTGAACGATATGGTTAGAATTGGTACTTTGCCTAAGAAGACTGAAATTAAATGGCGAGTTCCAGGAGCAGAAAATCCTCCGACCCCAAGGCAGGGTGAGGTGGTGGTCTTTGTTGACCACATAGGTCGTGGCTTCAAACCGCCAGGGTCAAAGTTTTACCGAGATGTGCTTGCCAATTTCCAACTCCATCCTTAAGACATCGGGCCCAACTCAGTATCCAATCTATGCAACTTCCAGGTCTTCTGTGAAGTGTACTTACAGGAAGAACCAACTGCGGAGCTGTTCCGGGACTTTTTTCACTTAAACCGGTGCACAGAATTTGTAAATGGCCCCAACACTGAACTTGGTGGTGTCTCAATTCAGAAGCGGAAAGAAGTTGAATTCCCTCATGCCAAACTGCACAGCCACCCAAAGGAATGGAACCAGACTTGGTTTTACTGCAGAGACACTTCTCCTGAAGATGAGAATCCCCTCCCAGGCTTTCGTGATCACCGGCTGTCCAACACCCATCCGATGCCGCAACGCTTAAGTTCCGCAGAAAGGGCGAAATATGCCCCTCAACTCGCCAAACTCCGGGCTTTTATGGCCAACGGTTTAACAGGTGTTGATTTCGTGCACTATTGGATATCTTGGAGCATCTTGCCACTAAGCCGGCATCCCAGTTTAATGTGTGAGTACACCGGTGAGGTTGAAGACCCTCAACGTCATTGCAACATTCAAGTGACAGATGAAGAAGTCACTGAAGGTGTAAATAAAATTTTGAATGAATCGGAACTAGTCTGTAGTCAAACCGGCTTGAATCCCTTCTATACCAAGAACAAACCGCCCGCTGTAAGCACTATACTTCCTTTTCATATTTGATATCTTTAATTTGTGCAACTTGTAATCCTTCTTCTGTGTATGTATGTATAGGGTGATGATCCCTTCTAGAAACGGAAAATTGTAGAAAAAGCAGTAAAGCCAACCGGGGATAAAGCGGTCAAACCATCTCGCCCCAAAACCAAAGCCATCAGACGGACGTAAAAACGGAAAACGGCTCACCGGATCAACATGGAACTTGATGATGATGCTGATGATCCGGAAGTTGAGGTAGAACTTGACTCACTTGGCTCCCTTTTCATGCATCTCATTAACAATGATCTTCCTCGGGAGGACGTAGAAGGCAGTCAAGCTGGTGATGAAGAGGTAATTACCCTTTCCTCCGGTTCAGACTCTAAGCCAACACAAAAAACCCGTCAAGCAGTCCGAAAAGTAAGCTTTTCTCATCCTCTTGCTCATTTGGATCCAACATTTATTTTGAAGACTCAACAGCATGAAGCTCGCTGGACAACCCGACACAATGGCCAACAGGTTACTTCAACCGGTTTACCTGACACCCCGGTTCGGAAACGCCGGTCTGAGGTCTCTCCTACTTCTGACAATTCTTACCCCAAGGCAGGTTATTTCAGACAACCTCTTAATCCGTCCAATTCAAATTATTAGGTGACACCTCCCTCATCCTCTGGTGAATCGACAACAACTCAACTGCCCCCTCTGAAAACTGTGGCTGGGTAAGCTTTGTAACCTTTCATCTCAATGTGTTGTAAATCTGGAATAAAATGTTAACCCTCTTTTTAATTTTGTCTGCAGAGCCAAAGCCAGACCCATCAAGAAAGCTCGGGTCAACAATCCGCCCGAAGACCCAGCCACTTTTGAAGAAGAACCAAGAGGTGACCCGGACCAGACTTGTGAACCGTAGGGCCCTCATCTTGAAGCCGCCTCTGACGACCCGCCCCTTCAAGGCCAAAACACTGATGAACCAACAGACGCTGAGCCTGCCGCATCTGACACTGAACCGGCAGAGCCAAACCGGGCTAGTCCGGTGAAAGATGCTGAGACTCCATTATCACCAGCCAAAAACACTGAATCATTACTGGAATGGGCCACAGCTCTCCTGGCCATCCCGTAGTCTTGGCTCAACATAGTGCCGAAGAAGAGCGGGCTGCTAGGGAAAAAGGCAAATGGAGTAGCGATTTATCAAGTTATGCTCATCTCAACGCTGAAGAGCTTCACTCTGGCTTCTTGAACCGTCTGCACTCAAACCGGGACTATGAATCCGGTTTGGTGAATTTGATGAAGGAGCGATATGAGGTATTTTCATCTCCCTTTGTTTGTTGATTCATAGTTGAAATACTAGCCCAAGTAGCCCCCAAGGGCCGTTTTATGATGTTAATCATAAACCGGGTCTTTGTAGCATTTTAAGTTTCTCTTCACTGATCCTCAAAATTTCAGGTCACTTAATAAGAACCAAGACTCTTCCTTTAATAATTAGATAGCTTTCCGCAGCGTAGCCCCCAAAGGCCGGTTTAACTTGACAAGTTAATCCGGGTTTTAATCCATGCATCCGTTTTTGAACAGACGTACATTAGCCCCCAAGTGTCAAGGATAATGCTTGCATTGTTTTGGAGACTTGTATAAAATGTAGTAATTTAGAGCAAGTAGGCATTAGCCCCCAAGTACGAAGTGCATAACTTGTTATACGCTTTGTACTTAGAACATATATATATATCCTGTTGTTTGACATATCTTCAATGTTGCAGGCTGAACTAAGGAATAGAGATGCACGAAACGCTGACTTGCAAGAGAATGTGAAGTCACAATAGGCAGAAGCTGCAAAGCCAAAGAGGAACTGACCCAAGCCCTGGCCGCAATGGAAAAGCTGAAAGAATCTTTTAACAAAGACTGTGGTGATTGGGAAACCGAAAAATCCGGTTTAACAAAAAGAGCTGAAGACGCCGAAGTAGCCCTGAAACCAGTTGTGGATGAACTAACTGGTTTGAAACGGCAAATCAATGCTATGACTTCTGCTATCTTTGGTAAGTATCTCCTTATGTATTTTGTGCAAGTCATGGAACCTTATCATTGATCAGAATGCTGATGTTAACCCGTGACAGGCACTCAGATTGCTCATCTTGGTACAGACATGCGGATGAAGCTCAAAGGACGCCGGTTTATCAGAAGACACTTATGAACTTTTATAAAGTAAAAAATCTTCAACAAATAAGACTCAAAAAGGAAATATGCAAGGCTTTTTACGAGTTGCCAGGCTCCAAATTGAGGCTTTTCATGGGCTGCCAGGCCTCTGAGTTAAACCATTTAACAAAGCCTTTTAAGATGTGCCTCCAATTAACCAATCGCCGTTTTAACTTTGACAGGTTCAGGGTCTGTAAAAGATTGACTTGTCAAACGTTTGGCGGGTCATACCAGGATTACCTGGACAGGAGTGGCTTACTTGATGAAGGCAGGTTAACCCGGGTTTTTAGGTGAATACACCAGGCTTCCAAGCCGTGGCTTGATAGCCAATTACAAGGGTCCTTTCAAACTCTTTGTTGCTTTGCAAAAAAGAGCCCCAAAGTAACTTTGTGAGCTGTGCTCAGTGGGTGCCCATGTTTGAGTTTGTGCTTTGTGCAACACTCTCTTTGGCCCCACATATTTTCCTTTGTGGCTTAAACGCCTATCAAGAGGTGTAGCTATGGTGTGATAACAACCAAGCCCCCTAGTGATATCCCTTCGTGGTTTCAAACCGATCAAAAGGTGTAGCTATGGTGTGATAACAACCAAGCCCCCTAGTGATATCCCTTCGTGGTTTCAAACCAATCAAAAGGTGTAGCTATGGTTCAGATATAACCAAGCCCCCTAGTGATTTTCTTTATATCCGTGTGGCTGCAGAGATTGGATTAACAAAACACTCCGCTTGGTCAATAAACCCTTGTGAGCACACACATGATGTAAAAAGAACAGATACCCCGCTTGAATGGAGGCTTCGGTTTATTATATAATATATACATTGTCATAAATATGTACATATGAAGAGCTTATGGCTCAAGTATAGTAAGGCCAAAGAAGAGCTATGTTCCACGGCCGCTTGGTCTACTCCTCCGATTTACGTGAGTCTTGGTGCTCTCGAACATCAATGAGATAGTATGACCCGTTGTGCAGATTCTTGATGACCACAAAAGGTCCTTCCCAAGGTGGGGATAACTTGTGCATATCAGTTTGATCCTGAATGAGCCGGAGCACCAAATCTCCCTCTTGAAAGGTTCTAGTCTTAACCCGGCGGCTATGATATCGTCAGAGATCCTGTTGATAAATCGTTGAACGTGCTGCTGCGAGGTCACGTTCTTCATCTAACAGGTCCAGAGAATCTTGACGTGCTGTCTGATTATCCGCTTCAACGTAAGCTGCCACCCGGGACGAATCGTGACGGATGTCACTAGGGAGAACCGCCTCCGCTCCATAAACCATGAAGAAAGGTGTGTAACCTGTCAATCCGTTGGGTGTGGTGTTGATGCTCCATAACACAGAAGGTAATTCCTCCACCCAATAACCCGGTGTCCGTTGCAAAGGAACCATAAGCCAGGGTTTAATACCTCTCAAAATTTCTTGATTTGCCCTTTCCGCTTGACCATTAGACGAGGGGTGAGCCACGGATGCTATATCAAGCCGGATGTGCTCACGTTGGCAAAATTCCTCCATCTCTCCCTTTGACAGATTAGTACCATTATCAGTTATAATGCTGTGTGGAAAACCAAACCGGAAAATCACCTTTTTGATGAATTGAACCGTCGTGGCCGCATCACACTTGTTGACTGGCTCTGCTTCCACCCATTTGGTGAATTTATCAACTGCCACTAATAAGTGGGTCCTTTTGTCCTTGGATCGCTTGAAAGGTCCAACCATATCAAGCCCCCAAGTCGCAAACGGCCAATTTATTGGAATCATCCTCAACTCCTGAGCCGGAATGTGAGCACGGCGTGCGAATTTTTGGCAACCATCACATCTCTTGACTAAATCCTCCGCATCAACATGTGCTGTTAACCAGTAAAAACCGTGGCGAAAGGCTTTAGCAACCAAAGTCTTTGAACCGACGTGATGACCGCAATCCCCTTCATGGATTTCTCGCAAAATCTCACAACCCTCTTGAGGAGAAACACAACGCTAAATTGCTCCTGAAACGCTGTAACGATGTAACTCCCCGTTGAGTATGGTCATGGACTTGGAACGCCGGATTATTTGTTGGGCCAACGCTTCATCATCTGGTAACTTGCCCCAGTTCATGTAAGCCAGATATGGGATTGTCCAATCCGGTATGGCGTGCAAAGCTGCCACCAATTGAGCCTCCGGATCAGGAATAGCCAACTCTTCTTCTGTTGGTACCTTTACTGACAGATTATACAATACGTCAAGAAAGAAATTTGGTGGAACCGGTTTACGCTGAGAGCCAAGACGACTTAAAGCATCTGTCGCTTCATTATTTTGACAGTCTATGTGGTCCACCTGATAACCTTTGAAGTGACCAGCCACTGTATCCACCTCTCGCCGATAGGCAGCCATGAGTGGGTCTTTAGAATCCCAAGTGCCAGACACCTGTTGAGCCACCAGATCTGAATCGCCGAAGCACTTAACCCGGCTTAAATTCATCTCCTTAGCCATCCGAAGACCATGGAGCAAAGCCTCATATTCAGCTGCATTGTTAGTACAGGGGAACATTAATCGGAGGACATAACAAAACTTGTCACCTCGTGGGGACGTTAGTATGACTCCAACCCCCGAGCCCTCCAACTGCCTGGATCCATCAAAATGAATAGTCCAATATGTATTATCTGGTTTCTCTTCTGGTGCCTGTAACTCCGTCCAATCATTGATGAAGTCCACGAGTGCCTGGGATTTGATCGTTGTGCGGGGTATATAGTTGAGCCCATGAGGTCCAAGCTCGATAGCCCACTTGGCAATTCATCTAGTTGCTTCTCTGTTTTGAATGATATCTCCCAGAGGGGCTGAAGTGACCACTATGATGGGATGGACCTGAAAGTAGTGTTTGAGTTTCCGGCTTGCCATAAACACTCCATACACCAGCTTCTGCCAATGTGGATACCTCTGCTTTGACTCAATGAGCACCTCACTGATATAATAAACCGGCCGTTGAACCGGATATTCCTCGCCAACCTCCTTGCACTCCACCACGATAGCCACGCTAACAGCTCGGGCATTAGCAGCCACATATAGCAATAACGGCTCCTTATCGGTCGGTGCTGCAAGCACGGGCAGTTCAGCTAACTGCCTCTTTAGATCCTCAAATGCTTTATCAGCTGCCTTGCTCCAGACAAAATTATCAGTTTTCTTAAGCATCCGATATAAAGGGATGGCCTTCTCTCCAAGGAGACTGATAAACCGGCTCAAAGCTATAATCCGGCCGGCCAGACGTTGAACGTCATTGATACACGCCGGTTTAGCCAAAGATGTAATTGCTGAAATCTTTTCCGGATTAGCCTCAATGCCTCTGTTTGACACTAGAAAACCCAAGAGCTTGCCTGCCGGGACACCAAAGACACACTTCTCCGGATTGAGCATCATCTTGTAAACCCGAAGGTTGTCAAAGGTTTCTCTCAAATCATCTATCAATGTTTCCTCCTTTCTGGACTTTATCACAATATCATCCACATATGCATGAACATTGCGCCCAATCTGCTTATGAAGGCAATTCTCAACACATCGCTGATAAGTTGCCTGGGCACTCTTGAGTCCAAAGGGCATGGAGACATAGCAGAAGGCTCCAAAGGGAGTTATGAAAGCTGTCTTCTCCTGGTCCTTAACCGCCATTTTGATCTGATGATAACCAGAATATGCATCCAGGAAACACAAACGGTCACAACCTACCGTAGCATCAATTATCTGATCAATACGAGGGAGGGCAAAGGGGTCTACAGGTCAAGCCTTGTTTAAATCTATGTAATCCACGCACATACGCCAAGTGCCGTTTTTCTTAAGAACCAGCATCGGATTAGCCAACCACTCTGGATGAAAGACCTCCACGATAAACCCTGCAGCCAACAAACAGGCTACCTCTTCACCGATAGCCTTACGCCTTTCTTCATTGAAGCGGTGGAGAAACTGCCGGACCGGTTTAAACTTAGGATCAATGTTAAGTGTGTGCTCAGCGAGTTCCCTCGGTACACCTGGCATGTCAGAAGGTTTCCATGCGAAGATATCCCGGTTCTCACGGATTAACTCGATGAGCGCGCTTTCCTATTTTGGATCCAAGTTAGCGTTGATGCTGAATTGCTTGGATGAGTCACGAGGAACAAAATCAATCATCTTAGTGTCTGTAGCCGACTTGAACTTCAACGTCGGATCATCTCCGTAGTCGGCTTTTTCAACGAGGTCATATCGGCAGGATCAACTTGCTCCTTGTAGAATTTCAACTCCTCCGTGGCACAAACCGACTCAGCATAAGCCGCATCACCTTCTTCACACTCCAAAGCGATCTTTCTGCTTCCATGTACCGTGATAGTCCCCTTATGACCTGGCATTTTAAGCTATAGATAAACATAACACGGCCTCGCCATGAACTTAGCATAAGCCGGCCGCCCAAACAGGGCGTGATACGGACTTTTGATTTTCACCACCTCAAAAGTTAATGTTTCTGACCTTGAATCATAATCATCCCCAAAGGCCACCTCTAAGGCTATCTTGCCCACTGGGTATGCGGACTTACCAGGCACCACACCATGAAAAACTGTATTTGACGGTTTAAGATTCTTATCTGTCAACCCTATTCGGCGGAATGTATCATAATACAGAATGTTGATACTACTTCCTCCATCCATGAGCACTTTAGTGAACTTATATCCCCCAACTTGAGGGGCCACCACTAGGGCCAAGTGACCCGGATTGTCAACCCGGGGTGGGTGATCCTCTCTCCTTCATAAAATGGGTTGCTTAGACCAGCGTAGATACTGAGGCACTGCCGGTTCAACAGAGTTTACTGCCCTCTTGTGAAGCTTCTGATCACGTTTACACAAGCTAGTAGTGAAGACATGATATTGCCCACTATTTAACTGCTTAGGATGGCTCTGATAACCTGGTTGTTGCTGCTGCTGCTGGTTCCCCTGATGGCTGTAGCCTCCCTGGTTGCATTGGTGCCCATGATTGATGTGCCCGGTTTGATTGCCTTGAAAACCTAAACCGGAACTGCCACCTCCGTAACCCGGCCCGTGGAAACCACCTCCTGAACCGCCGGGCGGGCCATTATCATACTGGAACATATTGGAGTTCTTAAAATCCCGCAGGATGTAACAGTCCTTCCAAAGATACGATGATGGCTTCTCCTTTGATCCATGCTTTGGACAGGGCTGATTTAACAGGCGCTCCAAATTGGGGCCTGAACCTCCGCCACTCTGGGCTGCTTGCCCTTGCGGTGCTGGCCGTTCTCCTGAGCATTGGTGTTAGCGACAAAGTCCAAGCTGCTGTCGGCCTTGCGCTTACCACTGTTCCCGTGGCCTGCCGGATTAGGCTGCTGACCCTTGGCATTGCCGTTCTTCTTCCCTTTCCCCGGTTTGTCCTCCTCTGAGTCCCGGTCCTTTGTATTATCTGAATCGGCGTACTTAACCAAAGCGGCCATGAGCGTTGACATATCATTGCAGTGACGTTTGAGCCTTCCTAACTTCTGTTTAAGTGGCAGAAAACGGCAGTTACCCTCCAACGTTAGTACTGCGGTATCTGCATTGATACGATCCGATGAACGCAAAATCGCTGAGACCCGCTTGACCCAATGGGTCGTGGACTCCCCCTCCTCCTGAACACAAGCGGCCAGATCCACGATTGACATGGGCTGCTTACAAGTATCTTTGAAGTTCTAGATAAACCGGTGCTTCAATTCGGCCCATGACCCGACAGAATTAACTGGTAAGCTCTTTAACCAAGTACGAGTTGTTCCCTCCAACATCATGGTGAAGTCTTTAGCACATACCGCTTCATCCACATCCGGCATCTCCATTGCCATCTCGTAACTTTCAACCCACGCCTCTGGTTGCAAATCGGCGGTGTAATCGGGCACCTTACGAGGCCCTTTGAAATCCTTAGGCAGTCTCACATTATGCAAAGCGGGGGTGAGACACGGCACCCCTAAGGAACTGAACACCACCCCTGGTTCTACTGACGCGGTAGGATGAACCGGAGTATGTTGACGCACCCCGTGTTGAGCTGCTAACTCGGCCTCCCGACGCGCGCGGCCATGATCTACAACATCTTGTGCATTAGCACCTCCCCCTGCCGGGTTGTGTCCTCGCGGCGAATTACGGCAACGTGCACTGCTTGACACAGCCGGTTAATCCTCAATGTGTCTGCTATAGCTCCGGCTCGGACGGGGAGTGGAATGAATCCTCTCACGACTGTGTGAATATGCCTACTGCTGATTTAGCGCCGTTTGCAGGAGATCTCTGGCCCGACGTGCCTCAATCGCAACTGGTGATTCACCATTGGTTGGGAGGGCTGCCAGGCGTGAAGCGACGGCCACGATATTGTCCAATGGGTTGGAATAATGCCCAAGAGGTATTGGTACATACTGTGGCACAACGTTGTTCTGACGGGGCGGGTCCATCGTGCGTGGTTGAACCGGCGCTCCTGTTCCTGGTACCTCCACCCGGTTCAGTATTGGCCGGTGACTAGCTGCTGCTCCTGCCCCTGGTGTGTTGAAGAGATTTCGTGGCTCATAACCCGACGGGAGATGCGATCGGTACCTTCTTCTCATGACTTCTTTAGAAGCGTTCTGATCCAGTCTAATCCGGTAGGCCTGAGCTTCCAGCTCGGCCCGTTCTGTAGCCATCCTAGCATTCTCTGCCGCTAGGTCCGCTTTAGCCTGAGCTATTTGATCCTTCACATTCGCAATCTCCGCATTGTGCTGATCCCGGGCTGCGGCATCCACCTCTGCAGCCATCAACGTTGTCAAAGTGTCGAACAGGTCAGACAGGACCTGAGCCGGAGGCGGCGCAGAGCCTCCTGCCCCCGCCGGCGTGGCTGTTGTTGAACCGGAGAGCATTACTGCAGCAGTTGATGAGTGAGGCAATGACTGTGTCCCGCCATGAAGATAGCGGCCTGGTTTGGCACATCAGGGGGGTCCGGAATACTGTTGCCCTTGGATCCCCCACCAATCCGGCCATCTTGTAATTGATAGAGGGATTCGGTCTCTCCAGAAGACTCGTCGTCGGAACAGACAATGGTTTGTCCATCGGACGCCGGTTCGTCCTCGTATTCTGCTCCATGGATGACACCTACGAAAACATGCTTCGTCATGGGCTGAACCGGCGAAGAACTTGCACGCCGAGCCGTTTCGATGATGTCGGTGCAGATGCCCGGCTCAGGGGCCGGTTCGCCGATCTTGCCGATGAAGACGTGAATCCCACCAAAGGGGACCCGGTACCCATATTCGATTGAATCAGCCTCGGGACCCCATCCTGCGTTGTCGATGTAGAGCTTGCCACGACGACTCTTCGTCATCCGGCCCACAACGTATCCCTTGAGTCCATCAAAGCTGCCCTTGGGTTTGTCACGGCAGATGTCCTTGTGAAAGGACTTAGTCGTGGAGCCATCGCAATGGGTTAGCTTAAAGGGGTTAAACCGGACAAGGGGACACGGGGAGTTTTATACTAGTTCGGCCCCTTCAAGGATGGTAAAAGCCTACGTCTAGTTGTGATTGGTATTGCTAGGGTTTCGAAGGCCAGGGAGCGAATCCGCTTTGTTTGGCTCTCGAGTTATTGTCTGTCCCCTGAACCGCTGCCGGGTCGTCCCCTTATATACATGGGTGGCGCCCGTCGGTTTACAGAGTCCCGAAGCCGGATCATAAACGTTTCCGGTTCGGTCTCTACACTTCCTATCTTACAAAGCAAGTTACATGATCAAGTCGGTTTACATCTACAGGCCTTAACTCACTTCTCGGCCTTGGGCCTTCGTAAAGCGTCATCATCTTCACATCTTCATAAATTTAATCTGGCTACTCCTGGCCGGTTTACATCCAGTAGTAATATCCCCAACAATATGGCTCCTGCCAGTTGCCGATAACTGTGTTACAAAACATGATCATCTCATACAATAAAATTTAGCATCATGTCTTGACCATATCACATCACAACATGCCCTGCAAAAACAAGTTAGACGTCCTCTACTTTGTTGTTGCAAGTTTTACGTGGTTGCTACGGGCTAAACACCAATTGAACAATATAACATACTCCTAATAGAAGATCAGATAGTTAACCAAACCAAGCATGCTTAGCAACTTGGAAATATTGCACCCTGAAGAATTGAACATCACATTTGCAGAATTGACCAGGTAGTTAATTGAACACCACATTGCACGGCATATAGAACATATACACTATAGCAGAAGATTGCATGGTAAAAGTAGATAACACAATTCACTAGAATTTGTTAAGGAAAGGCAGTAGCTAGCAAACTGAACATGGGTCCTTATAGTGAGCTAATAAGACAAGCTACTCATTGTCGGAGATATCGATGACGATTGGCTCCTTGGACATGGAAGAGGGCGAGGCCTCCCCATCGTGGGTGCCCTCGTTGTAGTGGTGAGTTGCCTGAGCCGCTCCGGGCACCAACCTGCTGGCTCTCGAGATGAGGTAAGCACATGCACGCTGAGAAAACACCTCGTAGTCTTCTTCGAAGGCACCAACGGTGGCCTCGAGAAAATGCCACGAACTATCGTTTAAAGAAGCCAACCGTGTCGCGGCGTCTGAGGGAGTCCTGGACTAAGGGGTCCTTGGACGTCCGGCCTATTATCTATGGGCCAGACTGATGGGCTGTGAAGACATGAAGGCCGAAGACTACAACGTATCCGGATTGGACTCTACTTGGCGTGGAAGGCAAGCTTGGTGACCGAAGATTCCTTCTTATGTAACTGACTCCATGTAAACCCTAGATCCCCTTGGTGTCTATATAAACCGTATGGGATAGTCCGGAAAGGACAACAGATATACTAATTACCATATTCATAGGCTAGACTTCTAGGGTTTAGCCATTACGATCTCGTGGTAGATCAACTCTTGTAATACTCATATTCATCAAGATCACTCAAGCAGGAAGTAGGGTATTACCTCCATAGAGAGGGCCCGAACCTGGGTAAACATCGTGTCCCCTGTCTCCTGTTACCATCGATCCTAGACGCACAGTTCGGAACCCCCTACCCGAGATCCGCCGGTTTTGACACCGACATTGGTGCTTTCATTGAGAGTTCCACTTTGTCGTCGACAAGAGGTTCGATGGCCCCTCCAATCATCAATCATGATGTTATCCAGGGAGAAACCTTTCTCCCTGGACAGATCTTCGTATTCAGTGGCTTTGTACCGCGGGCCAACTTGCTTGGCCATCTGGAGCAGATCGACAGCTACGCCCCCGGCCATCAGGTCGGATTCAGAAGCTTGAACTACATCACGGATATCCGTGGAGACTTGATCTTTAAGGGATTTGAGCCTGCGGCGATCGCTCCCCCTCATCCCGATGAACATGATTTAAATCTGTCATCGGATCACACCCAGGAGATGGTTCCTGCGGCTGCAACGACCTTAGAGACGAAGCAGATCGAGCCATCCGAGGCCTCAGAGTCCGTGGAGTTGGAGCCGCACATGGACTCGACGCCTTGCAGCATTCGCTTTTACGGAACTTCAGACTCGTCTCCGGCAATAAGTTCCGGATAGTGCACGCCCACGGACACTCGCCTTTGGGTGACGTGCTAAAATCTTTTAAGAATTTATCCTTGGAAAAGGACTCACAGTCGAACTATTTCCGGTTCGAGCTAGAGATGGATGATGAGGAATTTCGCTTCCCACCCGCCACCCACTTCATAGCCACCGTCGATGACTTAACCGACGTGCTTGACTATGGCTCCGAAGACATCGACGGTATGGACGATGATGCCGACAAGGAGCAAGGCCAAGACCCGCCATTCACTGGACGTTGGACAGCCACCTCTGCATACGACGTGTACATGGTTGATACACCTAAAGAATCTGGCGACGACAAAGAAGAGCCAGATGCCAACAAAACCTCCGAGAAACAGTCCAAGCGCCGGCGGCCCAAACGCCGCCCCAAGCCCCGCCGCTTAAAGGACGGCAACACTGGCACCGGAGAAAATAGTACTCCGGGTGACGGCAGAAACAGTGAATACCCCGCCGGGGCTACATCCGAACAGGAACACGACAACAGGCAAGACAACCCTGACGAACAGGACATAGAAGATGATCCGGAGGATGACAATTATTGTCCGCCCTCCGAGGAGGAGCCAAGCCTTGGCAATGAAGAGTTCATCGTGCCTGAGGATCCTCTCGAGCAAGAGCGCTTTAAGCTTCAGCTCATAGCCACTGCAAGGAGCCTGAAAAAGAAACAACAACAGCTTCAAGCCGAACAGGACCTGCTCATCGACAGATGGACTGATGTCCTGGCAGCCGAGGAATACGGCCTCAACCGCCCAGCCAGGAGCTACCTGAAATGCAGACTGCCACCTCAATTCGAAGAGGAGGCGTCGGAGCGCATATCTCCCTTGCGTAATGCGGACCGACCACCACGTGGTCGGGACAGGGCGGCTGAACGGCCACCCCGCGGTCGGGATAAAGCGGCAGCTCAGGCCGAACAACAGACCGCCCCACCACCCTGCCATAATAAGGACAGAAAAGTCCGGAGTCATATGTACGACCTCCGATAGACCCTGGATAGTAGAGCAGGACACACAAGATTGATCTACGGATCACGAGGACGTGCCTCGAGGCGCGACGACGGCTACTTATTCGGACCTGACAAACCTAACCATGTTCGGGCCGAATACCGCAGACGAACTCCTTCAGAGCTCTGCCACGACGCGGCCCGATACAGAGGCGCTGCACACCCGCTCTACTTCACAGATGAAGTATTGGATCATGAATTCCCCGAGGGATTCAAGCCTGTCAATATCAAATCATATGACGGCACAACCGATCCTGTAGTATGGATCGAGGATTTTATTCTCCACATCCACATGGCCCGAGGAAACGACCTCCATGCCATCAAATACCTCCCATTAAAACTCAAAGGACCAGCTCGGCACTGGTTAAATAGCCTGCCTGAGAACTCCATCGGTAGCTGGGAGGACTTGGAAGAGGCTTTCCTCGACAACTTCCAAGGAACGTATGTCCGGCCACCAGACGCTGATGACCTAAGTCATATAGTTCAGCAACCTGGAGAATCAGCCAGAAAATTCTAGACTAGGTTCCTAACCAAAACAACGAAATCATCGATTGTCCGGGCACTGAAGCCCAAGCGGCCTTTAGGCATAGCATCCGGGACGAATGGCTTGCCCGCCACCTCTGCCAGGAAAAGCCGAGATCCATGGCAGCCCTCACGGCACTTATGAACCTCTTTTGCGTGGGAGAGGATAGTTGGCTGGCTCGCAGTACAAACACGGCCAGCGAGATAGGCCCCTACGAGGCCAAAAATAGCACTGGCAAGCTCCGGCGCAATAGACACAAACGCTGAAGCAATGGCAATAACGCCGATGACACTACAGTTCACGCCGGATTCAGTGGCTCCAAGTCCGGCCAGTGAAAGAAGCCCTATAAAAGGAACAGCGGAGGACCATCCAGCTTGGACTACATACTCGATCGTCCTTGCCAGATACATGGCACCCCAGACAAACCGGCCAACCATACTAACAGAGATTGCCGGGTCTTTAAACAGGCCAGCAAGGTCTATAGCAGAAACAAGGAAGGAGAATCACAGAGCGAGGACGATGACGAGGAGCTCCGGCCGCCGAACACTGGGGAGCAAAAGAAATTTCCTCAAGTCAAAACAGTGAACATGATATATGCCACACACATCCCCAAAAGGGAGCGCAAGCACGCACTTAGGGACGTCTATGCATTAGAGCCAGTCGCCCAGAAATTCAATCCGTGGTTTTCACTCCCGATCACCTTTGACCGCTGAGATCATCCAACCAGCATCCGCCATGGTAGTTCAGCCGCATTAATCCTCGACCCAATCATCGACGGATTTCACCTAACACGAGTCCTAATGGACGGTGGGAGTAGCCTCAACCTGCTCTATCAGGATACAGTACATAAAATGCGCATCGACCCCTCATGGGTCAAGCCCATGAAGACTACCTTTAAAGGAGTCACACCAGGCATAGAGGCCCGTTGCACGGGCTCAATAACGCCGGAAGTAGTATCCGGTTCCCCGGACAATTTCCGAAGCGAAGAACTAATCTTCGTTATCGTCCCATTTCGCAGCGGCTATCACGCCCTGCTCAGACGAACCGCATTTGCTAGGTTCAATGTAGTGCCACATTACGCTTATCTCAAGCTCAAAATACCCGGTCCTCGTGGCATCATTACAGTAAATGGAAACACGGAACGCTCCCTCCGCACAAAGGAGAACACTGCCGCCCTAGCAGCAGAAGCACAGAGCGGCCTTCTCAAGCAGCATTATAATCTGGCTGTTGAGCCCCTGGACATTATGAAGAGGGTCCGGACCACACTGCAGCAGGACAGCTCGGCTCGTCAGGAGCCGAATTAGCAATTTTGCCTCCATCCCAACCCCGAGGAGGCAATGACACTAATACCGCGCGTGTATAAATTACGCACTCAAAACCCCATGGGAAATGACGGAGGCACAACTCGTTCGCGATCCACTATACAGCTCGACCGACCCTAGGATTCGCATGCTTTTACTTTTTATTTTCTATAGGTTTTTTCTTCTCTTTTGAAGGTCTATACGGACAACCTACAAAACACACCAAGGAGGCAAGGAGCTCTGGCTTACAAGGGAATCCCCAGGTGGTCTCTCTTAAACGATCGCCATACTTGCTTTTCATACCCGCACGTAGCTCGCCCTTGGTTGCGGCATGTTAAATAGCCCTACCTGCTTATCACATCTCTTGTAAAAAGCACGCCTTGATGGTGAATACACGGTAGCGTTAGCCTATTATTTCATTTTTCCATTTACTCACCTCGGTATTAATTACCCACTGCACACGTACACCCTGGTACGTATTACTACGCCAGGGGCTTCATTACACCCAACACTATGGCAATAAAAAGTCCGAACACTTTTATATTATAGTTCGGCACCCCGAACTTATAGCATTATATGCATCGGCTCCGAATCATGTCTTTGGTCAATAGTTGGGTTGCCCGGCTCCTGTGCTTACTACCTTACGTTCCGCTATATTGGCTAGGGTAGTAAAGGGAGAACTACTGCGATTGTGTCCCGGTTTTTCCGGACGATAACCTCAGTAGAGAAAGCCGAAAATTGACTGTCATGATGCGGCGAGAGCCGGTCAGCTGTTCGAGAGGTCCCAAATCGTTGGAGATTTTTTTCCGCTTCTTGCGAAGAATCAGTTCCCCCGATTAGGCGTGCATATCACCCCTATTTCAGCCTTCCAAATACCAGGGGCTTCGCCAACTTTCCTATCTGTCAAACTCCTATGGCTAAGTGAGGGCGGTAAAGGCCGCATAGTCTGATTGCCTTGTTTGTTGCGCTAAACATCTCCTTTAAGGACCAGAATGTGGAGTAAAGAGTGTTTAGATTTATCCCGAACACCCCCGTACTATCTACGTGGGGGCAAAAGCCGACGACTGGTCAACCCTAAGAGTTAATAACGGCCGCATAGGAGGTAAAATTAAATCATAAGCATTATACTACATGACACCATTGTTCCATATTACAGGGCAAGGTAATACACATGTTCTCATGGGAATATGATATCCTTTGAACATTGCTCCGCTACAAGGCGGGACCCCTCCAGGACACCATCAAAATAGTTCTCGGGCCGACGGTGCTCCTTGCCCACCGGCGGCCCCTCGGTCATTAGCTTCTTGGCATCCAACTTCGCCCAATGTGTCTTGATGCGGGTAAATGCCATATGCGCACCTTCAATACAGACCGACTGCTTCACGGTTTCGAGCCGCGGACAGGCACTGACAAGCCGCTCAACAAGCTCGAAGTAGCTGCTAGGTATAGGCTCGGTAGGCCACAGCCGGACTATCAGGTCCTTCATGGCTTGCTCTGCCGACTTGTGTAGCTCAACCAACTGTTTCAGCTGGTCGCTGAAGGGCACCGGATGATCGGGTCCAAGATATTGGGACCAGAACAGCTTCTCCGTAGACATCCCCTCTTCGGCTCTATAATGCTCGGCAACAAATGCTATACTGCACGGCAGATCCGTAAACGCCCCCGGAAACCCCAAATCCAGATAAGTACAAGGAATGTTTCTTTTACATACTTGCTTTGCATAGCGAAAGACTCACCCGCCACAATGTTTTTGGCCGCCTGAATTTCCTGGAGGGCGTTCTGGGCTTCGGCTCGTGCATCCTATGCGCTCTGATGGGCCTTCTCCAGTTCAGACTCTTGCACCTTACAATCGTGCTCCAAGGACTCAAATCTCTCGATCACGCCTTGGAGCTGTTGCTACACCACGTCAACCCGGGCCTCGTGCTTCTTGCACGCGGCGCGTTCCTTTGCCGCTTTATCCTCGGCCTCGGCTAACGCCTTCTTGAGGGCGGCCACCTCGGTTGTGGCCCCTAATAAAGTTTACGACACTTTAGTTCGGACGGAATATTTATTTTTTAAGCTATACCCGCAGGTCACTGCATACCTTGGCTATCCTCCATCTGCTTTTTCACGAGGCCAAGTTCCTCCTCGGCCCGCTTCAGTTTCCGCTTCAGCTCGGAAACCTCCGCAGCATGAGCAGTGGCAGCGTGCGGCGATACCTGCTTATTCACAAAAGACAACTTATGTTAGACTCTTACGATATTTCTTCTCGATCCTCTATTTGGCTCTTTCCTACCGAACACCAAACAAAGCATCAGGGGCTACTGTCTATACTGTGACATTCTTCCTACAACTGCATTACTTACCTCAAAGCCTGATAGAAGGCTAGTGCATGCTTCGGTCAGTCCGTTTTTTATGAACTGAACCTTCTCTATTACCGTGCCCATAAGGGCACGGTGTTCATCCACAATAGAGGCGCCTCGTAGCGCCTCCAATAGATTGTCCGGTGCCTCTGGTTGGACAGATGTCACCGGCGGGACTGGCCTACTCACTCCCTTCGGGGAATGCCATTCAGTGGACTCCGGAGCTGCATGGATCTCCGGAGTGGTGTCCTGCTCAGGACCAAGGGGAACTCGGCCCCCGTCATCAGTCCCCATAAGGGATTTTTCCCCCATGTGTCCGGCGACTGAGGAATCGTCCTGGGGCGCCGCCCCGACGATCTCCGGAAGCTCCCCCTGGTCAGGGAAGGTCTTTTGCGACACCAACTCGTTGTCACCCTTTGGAGAGACAGAATGAGCAGGCGGCGGAGACATGCTAGCCATCTCCTTTGAGTCCAGCGATTTTTCTGTTGTGGATCGCGGCGAATCATCGCGTGCCGGACTACAATGGCAAAATTTATGGTACATCAATACTACAGACCGGAAGGGCCAGACGTTTTCAGATTCTGGTACTTACGAGGCGGCCCGTGGCTTAGTCCGGCGAGGTCGCTCCGGGCTGCTATCAACATCCCACACGGAGTTATCCGCATGGGAGCCTCTCCTCCTCTTGGGCGCCTCCGCCTCCAAACTCGTGGAGGCCTCCCTTTTCTTCCTCCCTCCCGCAGGAGGGGAGTCACCTCCCTCTTCGTCGCCATCGTCGGCGGCTGAGGGATCCGTCTCATCGTCAGATGAGACGACCAAGGTGTTCCTTCGGCGAAGCCCACTCCGGGTCACCTTGGCCGTGGTTTTGACCTTCTTCTCCGGCACGTCGTAAGGCGCCGGAAATAGCATCTCCGTAATGAGCGGGGTTCCCTCGTCTTCAGGCAACGGCCCCAGACTATTAATCCGTCTCGCTAGGTCAATCCGGGCCTGAAAAAGAAATTGATAATAAGGCTTAGTATCCTTCCTCGAAGTGTGTCCTTAAAGACTATACCTTGATGGCTTACCGAATTGGCCTGACGCTTAAAGTTGTGCCCGCGATCTTTGGTTGAGGGCGGAGGTGTCTCGCTGCCCTTGAAGAGCACCCTCCAGATATCTTCGTGCATCGTGCCGAAAAGCCTTAGCAGCATTTGGTGCTTGGACGAATCGAACTCCCACAACTGACAGGTCCAGTGCTCAAAGGGAAGGATCCGGCGTACAAGCATGACCTGGATCACATCAACAAGCTTGATCTTCCGGGTTATCATGTTCTGGAGGAAAGTTTGGAGCCTCGTGATCTCTTCCAGAGATCCCTAGGTCAGGCCCTTCTCTTGCCAGGAGGTAAGCCGCATTGGGGCTCCAGATCGGAATTCGGGAGCCGCCGCCCAGTTGGCGTTGCGCGGCTCGGTGATGTAGAACCACCCCGATTGCCATCCCTTCACCGTCTCTATAAAGGAGCCTTCGAGCCAAGTGATATTGGGCATCCTGCCCACCATGGCACCTCCGCACTCGTCATGTTGGCCACGCACCACCTTGGGCTTTACATTAAAAGTCTTTAGCCATAGGCCAAAGTGAGGTGGGTTGTGAATAAAGGCTTCGCACACAACTATGAATACTGAGATATTGAGGATGAAGTTGGGGGCCAGATTGTGGAAGTCCAACCCATAGTAAAACATCAATCCATGGACAAATGGGTAAGGTGGGAATCCCAGCTCACGAATGAAGTGTGTGAGAAACACAACCCTTTCATAGGGCTCAGGGGTAGGGACAATTTGCCCTTTTACAGGGAGTCGGTGAGCGATCTCCTTGGCTAAATAGCCGGTCCCCCGGAGCTCCGTGATGTCCTTCTCCTCAATGGAGGAGGCCATCCACTTGCCTCCAGCTTCGGATCCGGACATGAGTGGAGTGCCTTCTCGAACGTAGAAAAGCTAAAGCTTGGGCGCTAGAGCTCAAGGATGAAGGGACTGAAGATGAAGAAGGGTGAGGGTAAAGGGAAAGCGTCATTATCCTTTTATAAAGGCCGCGATTATAAAGCGCCTCACCACTCGTCCTAAAAACTCACCTATTCCCAAGGGCTATATAAATGGCACGGTTGGGTTACCCATGCCCGCATTGATGAGAATCATGCGATAAGGGGACATGATCTCTGCTTTGACAGGACATGCCAATAGCAACCGCGTCTCAAAACGTGGGGCAGCAAACAAAGAGCGGTTCGAGGTAGTGACTGGACAGACGTAATGTCGTGTTGTAAAAAGCTGTCAGCGGACAGAGCTCGGGTGAAAATATATATATTCTCTCTGCGGTTGTGTGTGGTATATGGCAGGTCCGGATACTATCATCGCATGCGAAGACTATTCTGGAGTTCGGAAGGAGGGAACCCGCCTTGCAATGCCGAAGACAAATCTGCACGTCGGACTCCTCGTCACTGAAGCCAGGTTCAGGGGCTACTGAGGGAGTCCTGGACTAAGGGGTCCTCGGACGTCCGGCCTATTATCTATGGGCCGGACTTATGGGCCGTGAAGACATGAAGGCCGAAGACTACACCGTATCCGGATTGGACTCTACTTGGCGTGGAAGGCAAGCTTGGCGACCAAAGATTCCTTCTTACGTAACCGACTCCATGTAAACCCTAGATCCCCTCGTTGTTTATATAAACCGTAGGGGATAGTCTAGAAAGGACAATAGATATACTCATTACCATATTCATAGGCTAGACTTCTAGGGTTTAGCCATTACGAGCTCGTGGTAGATCAACTCTTGTAATACTCATATTCATCAAGATCAATCAAGCAGGAAGTAGGGTATTACCTCCATAGAGAGGGCCCGAACCTGGGTAAACATCATGTCCCCTGTCTCCTGTTACCATCGATCCTAGATGCACAGTTCGGGACCCCCTACCCGAGATCCGCCGGTTTTGACACCGATAGTGTCGGTGCGCGAGGCGTCAACGGTGGCCTCGACGGCGAGGTGCTCCTCCAAGATCTGGAGGTCGGCACGAATGGCAGCCATCGCGACCTCATCCGCGTGTGCGGTCACGATTTGCTTCTCCACTGCCAAATGATCCTTGAGGTCCTGGCTATACTGCGTGCACCATGGCTTAGGCCAGCGCTTATTTGGTGGAGGGGTCGGTGATTTGGGTGGAAGGTGTCACGCTCGCGCCGGCGGTCGGGGTATGTGGGATGCGGAAGGAGGAGGAGGATGGGGGTCGGGTGTGGATTACCTGCCTGGATAGGCAAGGCCGAGCAGCGTGAAGGAGGGTCGCCGGCGAGGAGGCGGCGGCGCTGCAAGCAAGGAGTGAAGGTTTCAACTTGGAAAGGAAGGAGGAAAGAGGGTAAATTTGGCTTTTGGTAAGGGGGAGGGCGCGAGGAGGTAGATATTTCTGTGGAAGCCGAAAATTTGGAATCGCTTCAGCCAAAAAACTGGCGCGCAAAGTGTCATGAGACACAGTCCCTTATTCAGACACGATCCGAAGATATTTTGTGTTGCATCTCACATGATCGGTTATAATAAACTGTGTGGGATCTACTTGATTTTTCATCTTGATTTGAATTACATAATGGGGTCACAGCAGCCATGGACGATGTTTTAATTGCTAGACCTTTTATCTGCAGTGATCATAAAAGAATTGGAATTATTCAGGGTTCGTTTGGACATTTTTATGCATTAAGTGAGTTTTCAATGCATTTATGTGCATAATTCAAATTTGAACTACTACACATGCTCCAGTGCATATAAATTCTTTGAAAAATCAAATCTTTGTCCTTGGGTGCATGCTTAGGTCCCATGCAAGAAATGGGAATGAATTTCAAACACCATGGCACCGTTGATTGCCGGCAAAACATTGAGATGCCTGGTTTTTAAATTCTAGTAAATCCAAAACTCGTCTGAAATTCATGAAACTTGGCATGCTATCATGGAGCGGCATCAACATGCCATGGTAAATATTTTGTCCCATTTGGGGCAGGTTTGGGTATATGCTTCTCACAAACTGGAGCTTCTCACAACAAGCATGATAGTTTTCGGTAGGGAACGTCCCACCTTTGGGGACGAAATGATATCCGTTGCCTCTTAATGCTTTCATTTTGTTCTCGTGTCAACATAGAACAATAGGAGTGTTGTGTGAATTTTTGTGATTTTTCAGGGTTTGTTTGGACATTTTTATGCATTAGGTGAGTTTTCAATGCATTTATGTGCAGAATTCAAATTTGAACTACATGTGCATGCTCTAGTGCATATAAACTGGTTGAAAAATCAAATCTGTGTCCTTCGGTGCATGCTTAGGTCCCATGCAAGAAATGGAATGAATTTCAAACGCCATGGCACCGTTGATTGCCGGGAAAACATTGAGATGCCTGGTTTTTAAATTCTAGTAAATCCAAAACTTGTCTAAAATTCATGAAACTTGGCATGCTATCATGGAGCGGCATCAACATGCCGTGCTAAAATTTTTGTCCCATTTGGAGCAGGTTTGGGTATATGCTTCTCACAAACCGGAGCTTCTCACAACAAGCATGATGGTTTTCGGTAGGGAACGTCCCACCTTTGGGGACGAAACGATATCGATTGCCTCTTATTGCTTTCAAATTTTTTTCTCGTGTCAACATAGAACAACAGGAGTGTTGTGTGAATTATTGTGATTTTTCGGGGTTCGTTTGGACATTTTTATGCATTAAGTGAGTTTTCAATGCATTTATGTGCATAATTCAAATTTGAACTACATGCGCATGCTCCAGTGCATATAAACAGGTTGAAAAATCAAACATGTGTCCTTGTGTGCATGCTTAGGTCTCGTGCAAGAAATGGGAATGAATTTCAAACACCATGGCACCGTTGATTGTCGGGAAAACATTGAGATGTCTGGTTTTTAAATTCTAGTAAATCCAAAACTTTTCTAAAATTCATGAAACTTGGCATGCTATCATGGAGCGGCATCAACATGCCATGGTAAAATTTTTGTCCTATTTGGGGCAGGTTTGGGTATATGCTTCTCACAAACCGGAGCTTCTCACAACAAGCATGATGGTTTTCGGTAGGAAACGTCCCACCTTTGGGGACGAAACGATATCCATTGCCTCTTATTGCTTTCAAATTTTTTTCTCGTGTCAACATAGAACAACAGGAGTGTTGTGTGATTTTTTGTGAATTTTCGGGGTTCATTTGGACATTTTAATGTATTAAGTGAGTTTTCAATGCATTTATGTGCATAATTCAAATTTGAACTACATGCGCATGCTCTAGTGCATATAAACTGGTTGAAAAATCAAATCTGTGTCCTTGGGTGCATGCTTAGGTCCCATGTAAGAAATGGGAATGAATTTCAAACACCATGGTACCGTTGATTGCCGGCAAAACATTTAGATGTCTAGTTTTTAAATTCTAATAAATCCAAAACCCGTCTGAAATTCATGAAAATTGGCATGCTATCATGGAGAGGCATCAAAATGCCGTGGTAAATTTTTTGTCCCATTTGGGGCAGGTTTGGGTATATTCTTCTTACAAACCGGAGCTTCTCGTAACAAGCATGACGATTTTCGGTAGGGAACGTTCCAGCTTTGGAGACGAAACGATATACATTGCCTCTTATTGCTTTCAATTTTTTTCTCGTGTCAATATAGAACAACAAGAGTGTTGTGTGAATTTTTGTGATTTTTCGGGGTTCGTTTGGACATTTTTATGCATTAACTGAGTTTTAAATGCATTTATGTGCATAATTCAAATTTGAACTACATGTGCATGCTCCAGTGCATATAAATTGGTTGAAAAATTAAATCTATCTCCTTCGGTGCATGCTTAGGTCCCATGCAAGAAATGGGAATGAATTTCAAACACCAGGGCACCATTGATTGTCGGCAAAACATTGAGATGTCTGGTTTTTAAATTCTAGTAAATCTAAAACTTGTCTGAAATTCATGAAACTTGGCATGCTATCATGGAGCGGCATCAACATGTCGTGGTACAATTTTTGTCCCATTTGGGGCAGGTTTGGGTCTATGATTCTCACAAACCGGAGCTTCTCACAACAAGCATGATGGTTTTCAGTAGGGAATGTCCCACTGTCGGTGTCAAAACCAGCGGATCTCGGGTAGGGGGTCCCGAACAGTGCGTCTAGGCCGGATGGTAATAGGAGGCAAGGGACACGAAGTTTTACCCAGGTTCGGGCCCTCTTGATGGAGGTAAAACCCTACGTCCTGCTTGATTAATATTGATGATATGGGTAGTACAAGAGTAGATCTACCACGAGATCAGAGAGGCTAAACCCTAGAAGCTATCCTATGGTATGATTGTTGATGTGTATGTTGTCCTACGGACTAAAACCCTCCGGTTTATATAGACACCAGAGAGGATTAGGGTTACATAGAGTCGGTTACAATGGTAGGAGATCTGAACATTCGTATCGCCAATCTTGCCTTCCGCGCCAAGGAAAGTCCCTTCCGGACACGGGACGGAGTCTTCAATCTTGTATCTTCATAGTCCAGGAGTCCGGCTGAAGGTATAGTTCGGCTATCTGAACACCCCCTAATCCAGGACTCCCTCAGTAGCCCCCGAACCAGGCTTCAATGACGATGAGTCTGGCGCGCAGATTGTCTTCGGCATTGCAAGGTGGGTTCTCCTCCAAATTCCGTGTACCTGTTTGAATAAAGTCCGGTTTCTTGTAGATGTTGCGCTCCTTGGCTTCTACGCCCAATAATGGCCGTCTCTCACGTGTCAAACAATTATGAAAAGTCTGTGTGTTTTTTCGTTCACACCCCTAGCCGCGTAAATGAGCTGCCCTATTTAAGGGGACGAGGATTTAGATCCAATCCACACCTTCTCCCCTCCACGAGTGTTCATCAGAGCGCATCCGACAAAGGTCCATTCCACCATAGCCAGCCGTCGCAACTCCTCCGCTCGCCCTTCCAGCCCTAAGCCTGGATATTGGGAGAGATGTTCCACTCCGCATAGCGAGCTAGTGACGCTCCAGACCAAGGGATTTCTCCCCCCGGCCTATATGGTCCCGGTTCGAGCCGGTCTTGCCGTCTACAACGGCGGAGAGCAAGCAGAGAATGCCCCTAATCCATCCAAAGGAGAGCGGGTGTGCCTTGTCCATTACTTAATAAGGGGGCTCGGATTTCCCATCCACCCATTTCTCCGGGGGCTGCTGGAGTTCTACGGCCTCCAGCTACATCATCTCACGCCTGCCTCGGTATTGCATATCGCGGGCTTTGTAGCCCTCTGCGAGCTGCTCTTGGGTATTGAAGCTCATTTCGGACTGTGGAAGGAGCTATTTTGCCTCGTGCCCCGTTCCAAGAAAGGGTCAATGTATCAAGTGGGCGGAGCCGAAGTATGGCGCATCGCCGGGACCGGATATCTGTCCGGAACCCCAAAGAAGGCATCCGAAGATTGGCCCTCGGAATGGTTCTATATAGAAGACATCCCGCTGCCGGATCCTGTCCGGATCGGCCTCCCAGAATTCGATAGTGCTTCCTTAAAGAAGCGCCTAAGCTGGCGTCCACGGATCCCTCAAAGGGAAAGTGACAGGAACATCGTTTACCTGATGGGCCGAATAAGATTGTTGGCCCATTCCGGACTAACCATGATCGGAGTTATGGCCGAATGCATCATGCAGGGGGTGCATCCGCTTCAGTATAGAAGTCACCCCATGTGGGATTTCAACGGGGATGATGACGCCACCCGCTACGGCCGTAAAGGGCCGGATTCAATTGCCGCTCTATTAAAGATCTTGTCCACTTTGTACAAGGGAGAAGAGGAGGAATTTCTCTGCGTCAACCCACGGGGTGGATTCTCTGTGCACAATCCCCCAAGCTGGGTAAGTGGTCGCATTTACTTGCTCATTCGTTTAGTGTTCCCATTGTTAAATACTTAGTCTGATGACTTCAACACAAGAACTGCGCCGGGCTGTTAAGGAAATAAGCAGCCCTCCTCCACAACCCGAGGACCCAGGACGGTCTCTCGACCCGGCCTCTCAAGAGGATCCGGACATATCTGTGGAGCTGATTGATGGAGTGTTCCATCAATTGAGCGAGGACAACGCTTTGGTGGCCATTACGGCCGATTACCCAAGGCTAATCCCGACGCCCCAGGTACTTGAGATTGAAGTCCCAGTACCCCGGATAGGGGTCCATCCATGCGTGTTCAATTTCCTAATTGCAACCAAACTTTGCAGGGGAGGTTGTTGAGGCGGAAGGCCGAACCTGCGGCGACAAGCCAACGAGGGGCCGCAGGGCCCCGTGGGCAGAAAAGAGGTGCAGTCCGGACCGAGGCATCAGCGCAAAGGTATGGCGCGCCCCTCTATCCCAGTTGTTATACCTTCGAGGCACATTTGACACTCATGCCCTCTTCAGGACAAAGAGACCTCGCCGGACTATATCCGGAGAGGCTGCCAATCGCGCCTCCACCAGCCAAGCTCCAAAGCTTGGTCCGGGGGTGGAGGCGAACGCAAGGCGCGTGCCGGACGTTCCCCCGATGGAGGATGCGGACGGATTATCTGCCACCAACTCTGAGGTGGAAAGTGCCATGAACCACAGGCGTCGCCGGACAATTCTTCACGACGCTTGCTTCTCCCAAGAGGAGTTAGATGCCTTCAATTCGGGAGATGCGCACCTCCGTGCCGCTCAAAATGGTCTGGCCAGAGCCATGGAGCAATATGTAAAAGACATACGGGTAAGAAAATTTTGGTAAATATATATGTAGCAGTAGCCCCCGAGACTTGAAACAGTTAGAATAACTGGTTTAAGGATCATTTGATATGCAGGTTCTTACAGAAAAGAATTCCCTACTGTCCCAGGAGCTGGAAGAGTGCAAAGCCCAACTGGAGGCCGCACTAGCCGCGGCAGGGGAGCCTAAGGAGGCCCCCTCTGGTAATATACATTTCGAAAGATAAGTATTTTGCGAAGCACGGCTTTGGTGCGAATCTGACAAATAAAATTGCAGATGGCACTGGATTGAATCCGGAAAAGCAACATCTCCTACGCCAGCTAAAGGCTAGTGAGAGGGTGCTATTAAAGGTGATGGGGGAGAAGAACGTTCTCCAAGATGCCAACACCCGGCTGGGCGTCGAGCTGAAAGACGTCCGTGCCCAGCTATCAGACTCCGTGAAGGAGAATCAGCAGCTTCGGCGCGGCATATTTAGTAAGTGCTTGAACGAACCTTTTGAAAGAAAGTTCAGCGGGGAAGTCGACTGACAGAGCAATGTCTGTAGGTGTGTTAACAGGTCGTCCGGCGGAGGAGATGCCCGGTTCTACGGGTGACCCTCTTCCCGAGCTCTCACAACTGCTCGATCGAGTTCGGCAGGCGATGCGAGGCGTCGCCCAGGCCCTGTGGCCATCCGTCTCCATGCCCGAAGGTATTGGAGAGCTTGCGGAGAAGCTAAAGGAAGAACGGCGACGCTTCCAATTGTGGAAGATATCAGCCTGCCGTCAAGGCGCTAGGGAGGCCTGGGCCATGGTGAAGACGCGGTACTCAAAGGCTGACCCCAACCACATGGCCGAGGTCGGTCCTATAGGGCCCGATGGGAAGGAGGTCCCTGTAAGCTTAGTGTACGGCCAAGTAGAGTTGGCCGCAAAGTACTCCCAACAGGACTATAAATTAGACAGCCTGTTAGATGGTATTGAAGAGGAATACAATCAGTCAAAATGACTATGTAATCAAATTGACATTTATAATGCCTTCTAGCCAGATTCTAGATCATTTCTCATGGCCGACCTTTTCGCTTCAACCTCGGGGCCTGACGGTCCGGAGTGTGTCCGAATTCCCATGCGGTTATATAGGAACCGGGGAATGCGTGGAGACCAGGCGTAGGGGTCATTAGTGCGTGAACAGACAAGTGCCCGACTAGTTATGTTATATTACATGGTTAGTAAGAAACATCTTCCAGGGAGAATAGTTCCGTTAGGGGTTCCTTTCCCTGGGGGGCATGCCCTAAAGTGCATGTCCATGCTGCGAAAAGAAATGCAGGAAAAACGCCTGGGGGCACATAGATAAAGAAAAAGATCATCTTTAGTTCACCGACCGAATATTCTCTTAAGAACGCTAGCTTTCGGCTTCACCCAGTCTGAGGTACACGTCCGGCTTATCCGGCAGTAACAATCGCAGAGGTGCTCCCTTTACCACCTAGCCGAATAATCGGGAACGTAGGGGTAAGCACAGGAGCCAGGCAACCCAGCTTGGCCAAAACTTAAGTCATATCGATGCATATAATGGTGAATAAAAGGTACATGCGGAAGTTTGACACATGTGTTGGGCATGAAGACCGTATAAATAAGCTTGTGTTTAAAGAAGCCCCCAGGTTTACTGAGCGCGGATAGCGCGTCAATTTGTGAGCCTTTAAAGGTTATAAGAGAGAGAAAAAGGGAGAAGGAGAGAAATGTAAGACGGACAGTATATAAAAAATGGACAGAGTAAGGAGACAAACACAGGATCCGGCGCTAGGCATAGAATCTTCGAAGACGGGCTGCGTTCCATGGGTTCGGCTCGAGTCGGTTATCCAATGCGTTTCGCAGGCGGTACGCTCCACCAGTCAGGACTTGGTCAATTATGAAGGGACCTTCCCACTTGGGCTTGAGTTTGTCCTTTTTCTTGTCCGGCAGGCGTAGAACTAATTCGCCAACGTTGTAATTTTTGGCCCGTACTTCTCTGCTTTGGTATCTTCGAGCTTGCTGTTGATAGAATGTGGAACGGGCTTTCGCCACGTCACGCTCCTCCTCTAATGCGTCCAAATTTTCCTGCCGATCGAGCTCGGCTTCTCTTTCCTCGTACATGCGCACTCGAGGTGAGTCATGAATTATGTCGCAAGGCAGAACTGCCTCTGCGCCGTACACCATGAAGAATGGTATGTATCCGGTGGTGCGATTCGGCGTGGTCCGCAGCCCCCAGAGTACGGAGTCGAGCTCCTCTACCCAGTGCGTGTTAGATTCCTTGAGGGACCGCACTAGTCTGGGTTTGATGCCGCTCATGATAAGACCATTTGCGTGTTCGACCTGGCCGTTAGTTTGTGGGTGATAGATGGAAGCAAAATCGAGCTTTATGCCCATGTTTTTGCACCAGAGTTTTACCTCGTCGGCCGTAAAGTTCGTGCCATTATCAGTGATGATGCTGTGGGGGACGCCGTAACGGTGTACAACCCCGGATATGAAGTCTATCACAGGTCCGGATTCGGCCGTCTTAATAGGCTTGGCTTCTATCCATTTGGTGAACTTATCCACCATGACCAGTAAGTATTTGTGCTTGTGGGTTCCGCCTTTAAGGGGTCCAACCATATCAAGCCCCCAGACCGCAAAGGGCCAAGTGATGGGGATAGTTTGGAGGGCGGTGGGTGGCATATGGCTTTGGTTTGCAAAGAGCTGGCAACCGGTGCATCGTTGGACTAAGTCTTGAGCATCTGCCCGGGCCGTCAGCCAATAAAAGCCTGTACGGAAGGCCTTGCTTACAAGGGACCGGGCTGCAGCGTGATGACCGCCGAGTCCGGCATGGATTTCAGCCAGGAGATTCCGCCCCTCCTCTTCGGAGATGCACCTTTGAAGGACTCCGGTAGTGCTTTTCTTATAAAGCTCTCCCTCGTGGACTCTGTAGGCTTTGGATCACCGCACTATGCAGCGTGCCTCATTCTGGTCCTCGGGGAGTTCCTGCCTAGTAAGGTAGGCGAGGAATGGTTCTGTCCACGGGGCGATGACGGCCATTATTACGTGGGCTGAAGGTGTTATTTCAATGGCAGAGCCTCCGATTGTGTCAGAATGTTCGGTGTCGGGCAGTGCGGTTGGGTCCGGGCTGTTATTGTTCGGCTCCCCTTCCCATGCCATGGATGGCTTGAAAAGCCTTTCCAGGAAGATGTTGGGGGGGACTACATCGAGTTTTGCGCCGATGCGTGCCAGGACTTCTGCCGCCTGATTATTTTCCCGGGCTATATGGTGAAATTCAAGCCCCTCAAACCGAGCTGACATTTTTAGGATGGCGTTGCGGTAAGCTGCCATTTTCAGATCCTTGGCATCGAAGTCTCCATTTAATTGGGAGATTGCGAGGTTCGAGTCCCCGTGCACCTCTAGGCGTTGGATGCCAATGGATACTGCCATCCGGAGACCATGTAGAAGGGCCTCATATTCGGCTGCATTGTTGGAGTCCATGTACAGAATCTATAGTACGTATTGAACTGTGTCTCCTGTGGGGGACGTCAAAACGACGCCAGCCCCCAGTCCAGCCAACATTTTGGAACCGTCGAAATGCATGATCTAGTTTGAATATGTGTCGTACTCTTTAGGGAGTTCGGCCTCCGTCCATTCTGCGACGAAGTCGGCCGAAACTTGTGACTTGATGGCTCGTCGTGGCTTATAAGTTATGTCGAACGGGAGGAGCTCGATGGCCCATTTTGCAATCCGGCCCGTTGCGTCACGGTTGTTTATAATGTCGTTAAGTGGTACTTCCGAGGCTACTGCTATTGAACACTCTTGAAAGTAGTGTTGTAGCTTCCGGGATGCCATGAATACCGCGTACGCAATCTTTTGATAATGCGGGTACCGTGATTTGCAGGGAGTGAGGACAGTGGACACATAATAGACCGGCCTTTGAAGGGGGAATTTGTGTCCGTCCGCTTCTCGTTCGACGACGAGCACTGCGCTTACAACCTGATGTGTTGCTGTGATGTACAATAGCATTGGTTCGCCGGTGTTTGGCGCGGCCAGGACTGGGTTTGTTGCCAGTATGGCTTTTATATCGTCGAGTCCGGCCGTGGCTGCGTCCGTCCATTTGAAGTGTTCGGTGCGCCGAAGGAGGCGGTAAAGGGGAAGGGCCTTTTCTCCCAAGCGGGAGATAAAGTGGCTTAGAGCCGCCACACATCCGGTTAACTTTTGTATTTGTTTGAGGTCCTTTGGGATATCCAGTCGCGAGAGAGCTCGGATCTTGGCTGGATTTGCTTCAATTCCTCTACTGGATACAATGAAGCCCAAGAGCTTTCCGGCTGGAACACCGAAAACGCATTTTTCCGGTTGAGCTTGATGTCGTATGTTCGGAGATTATCGAATGTGAGCCTCAAGTCATCTACTAGAGATTCAACATGTCTTGTTTTGACGACCACATCATCTACGTATGCCTCCACTGTTTTACCGATCTGGCTTGCCAGACATGTCTGAATCATGCGCTGATATGTTGCGCCGGCGTTTTTGAGCCCGAAGGGCATCGTGTTGAAGCAGAATGGCCCGTATGGTGTGATAAATGCCGTTGCGGCTTGGTCTGGTTCTGCCATCTTGATTTGATGGTAGCCAGAATATGCGTCGAGGAAACACAACGAATCGTGTCCTGCGGTAGCATCGATAATTTGATCGATGCGGGGGAGGGGGAAGGGATCCTTTGGGCAAGCCTTGTTAAGGTCTTTAAAATCAACACACAGGCGCCAGGATTTGTCCTTCTTTGGTACCATCACCAGGTTTGCTAGCCAGTCCGAATGTTTTATATCTCTGATGAATCCGGCCTCTAATAGCTTTGCTAGCTCCTCTCCCATAGCCTGTCTCTTAGATTCATAAAAACGCCGAAGAGCCTGTTTGACAGGTTTGAATCCTATTTGGATATTTAAGCTATGCTCGGCCAGCCTGTGTGGGATTCCTGGCATGTCTGAAGGGTGCCAGGCGAAAATGTCCCAGTTCTCTCGTAGGAACTCTCGCAATGCGGCGTCGACATCAGGGTTTAACTGTGCCCCGATGGAAGCTATTTTATTGTGGTCCGTTGGATGGACTTGGAATTTGACTATTTCATCCGCTGGTTTAAAGGAGGTGGATTTGGATCGTTTGTCGACTACCACATCGTCCCTATTCACCATAGAGCGCAGCGTAGTCAGCTCCTCAGCCGCTAGGGCTTTGGATAGTGCCTCGAGGGCCAGTGCGGCTGTCTTTTTTTCGGCACGGAGTGCTACGTCCAGATCACTAGCGAGAGTGATGATCCCGTTAGGCCCGGGCATCTTGAGCTTCATGTACCCGTAATGGGGTATTGCTTGGAAGATTGTGAATGCTTCCCGCCCTAGCAGAGCGTGATAACCGCTGCTGAACGGGGCCACATGGCACGTGACCTCTTCGGACCTGTAATTGTCCAGCGTGCCGAACACCACATCTAGTGTGATTTTTCCTGTACAGCGCACTTCCCGACTGGGGATTATTCCTCTAAAGGTTGTGCTGCTTCGCTTGATGCGGTTCCAGTCTATATCCATTTTTTGAAGAGTTTCCTCATAGATGAGGTTCAATCCGCTGCCGCCGTCCATGAGTACCTTGGTAAGATGAAAGCCGTCCACTATTGGACTGAGGACCAATGCAGCTGGTGCTCGAGCTGTTCGGAATTTAGGTTCATCACTGGCGTTAAAGGTAATGGCCGTGTCACTCCATGGGTTTATTGTTGCTACTTGGTAGACTTCAGCAAGGCTGCGGAGTGTCCTTTTTCGCATATTATTTGATGCGAAGGTCTCGAAGACTGTTAATACCGTATTGGTGTCTCTGGGGTGGCTTTCTGTGGCTTCCGGAATTAGGAGGTTTTCGCCAATTTTGGCCACCTGCCGGAGTATCCAACATGCTCTAAGGCTGTGAGTTGGTGTGGCGTCCTCTATACTATGAATTTTACAGGGTCCGTTAAGCCATCCTTCCAGTACGGTTCCATGCCCAGTAGAGGGTTTTTGCCTTTTGGTGTTTGACCCGGGTGTCTGGCGATGATGCACCCTTTTATTTCGGACTGGGCTTGCCTTGAGGGCCGGATTGTCCCAAAATTTTGTTTCGGTTTTCCGGGTGCTTTCCATCGCACAGTACATTCGTACTATGGACGCTAAGTCAGCGAAGCGTGTAATATCACGGCGACTTATGGCGTTGAGTATTCCCTTGTCCGTGCAATTATTGCAGAAGAATGAAATTGCGTCTTCCTCGAGGCAGCCCTTTATCCTGTTCATAACCAGGAGGAATCTGGCCCAATAATGATGTACTGTTTCTTTGGGCTCTTGCCTGATTTGGGATAGATCGCTAATGTTCGGGTGGGTGGGTGGAATTAAATCCGAAGCCTTACCCCTTCTGAGGCTCAGAGGCCGAGGAATTTCCGAACTCGAGAATTTGGATTCCTGGATGTCGTCCAATGAATCCAGTCCACCGCCTGATTCTAGGTTCAGGTCTTGAGTGATATCCTCCCCTCCGCGGACATCCGGCTTGGAGGGATCGGGAATCCGGACATAGCGAGTCCTTAAGATAGATGAAGGGTCGCCACACTTTCCCTCTACCACGGCAACGTGATGGGTGGCTTGGGCAGAGTTAATCTCTCTCAGATCGGTTTTAGGCCCAATCTGGTCGTAATCCGTAGCGACTCCCAGGGCGGCGAAGCGATCCAAGAGCTCGTTAATGGAGGAAAGCTCTATTGGATCTAACTACTCGGCAAGTTCCGAGTTGACATGAAGATTGTTTTCGATGGCTCTAGAGGTCATCGTCGGCGCAGAAGCCGAACAGGTGGTCATAAGAAAACCACCTAGCCGGAGGGTTTGGCCGACAGCCAAAGCTCCCTTAGCAACGGTGCCGTCTTTAAAGACGGGGCGAGGCATCCTTCCTGATGGCGACGACACAGAGGAACTCTCAATGAAAGCACCAACGTCGGTGTCAAAACCGGCGGATCTCGGGTAGGGGGTCCCGAACTGTGCGTCTAGGCCGGATGGTAACAGGAGGCAAGGGACACGAAGTTTTACCCAGGTTCGGGCCCTCTCGATGGAGGTAAAACCCTACGTCCTGCTTGATTAATATTGATGATATGGGTAGTACAAGAGTAGATCTACCATGAGATCAGAGAGGCTAAACCCTAGAAGCTAGCCTATGGTATGATTGTTGATGTGTATGTTGTCCTACGGACTAAAACCCTCCGGTTTATATAGACGCCGGAGAGGGTTAGGGTTACATAGAGTTGGTTACAATGGTAGGAGATCTGAACATTCGTATCACCAAGCTTGCCTTCCACGCCAAGGAAAGTCCCTTCCGGACACGGGACGGAGTCTTCAATCTTGTATCTTCATAGTCCAGGAGTCCGGCTGAAGGTATAGTTCGGCTATCCGAACACCCCCTAATCCAGGACTCCCTCACCCACCTTTGGGGACGAAATGATAACCATTGCCTCTTATTGCTTTCAATTTTTTTTCTCGTGTCAACATAGAAAACCATGAGTGTTGTGTGAACTTTTGTGATTTTTCGGGGTTCGCTTGGACATTTTTATGCATTAAATAAGATTTCAATAAATTTATGTGCATAATTCAAATTTGAACTACATGCGCATGTTCCAGTGCATATAAATTGGTTGAAAAATCAAATTTGTCTCCTTGGGTGCATGCATAGGTCCCATGCAAGAAATGGGAATGAATTTCAATCACCAGGGCACCGTTGATTGCTGGCAAAACATTGAGATGTCTGGTTTTTTAATTCTAGTAAATCTAAAACTCGTCTAAAATTCATGAAACTTGGCATGATATCATGGAAGGGCACCCGACATGCTGTGGTATTTTTCGTGTCCATTTTGAGAGAAGGCGCACTCGAATAATGACAGCCAACAAAGGCATTTTGAAAAAAATAGATGCCACTTTAATATCTCAAACCTTTGTATAATTCAAACCATGTACGTTCGGTTAACCATTCACGTGACGCCATGTGTCTTGGTTTTAATGGATCTTGATCGCAAATGTTTTAGATAGAACACCCGTATGCAAAGTGAGAGTAGGATCTGTGCATCTCTTGAACACAAACTGTTCTTTTGGATGACCCGTGTGAACCGCTTACAAACAATTTGGTGCGATTTGCATCTGTCATATTGGGTATGTTGCCATTTTTCAAACTAGAAAGATTGAAATTTGTTGATCTAGTAACATTGGCATTTGCTAACCTTGTAACACTGTGATTTGTCAAAATATGAAGCTAAAAATCACTAGCAGTATCTAATTTTTACAACTAAAATTCAGTAATTAAGCATAGATGGAGGCGAGGAGGCATGTTCAGCCGGGCGTGCAGCGAGCGGCGCAGTACTATTTGATTTGACAGTGGGCAGCCCAGTTCCCGATACGGCTTTATTGCAGACGAGGGAGAGGGTAGCGGTTCCTGAAATGTTGAACGGTCAATGATGCATCCTCCTTCAATTAGCATCGTGTGAATGCATGTGGGAAGTAATGGGAGGACGACCGGGAAAAGAGGCAGCACGATGTGAATGCAACGCAGTTTGCACTCATATAAAGGCGCCCCTCCATTCCAATGCATCTACCACATCGTACGCACCTAAGCATTTGCCTAAGCACCTGCACTAATAAGCGCAAAAGTGCTCACTCCAGAGTCATGGCGGTGATGCGCGAGTGGCCAGCGGCTGTGGCAGATGGTCCACGACGCCGGCCTACGACATGGCACCGTGGATCGTCTCCACACGGTGTTGGAGTCCGGCTGGTGGATGGCCGCCGTCAACGCCAGCTACGACTCTCAGTATGACCAGATGATCATTCGTACCACCAACAGGTTCACCATCGTCAACAAGCTTGCGGACGACATCGCCGTACTCCTCCAGCCCGCGCGCCGGGGCTCCTGATTGCCTGCCACCCTAATCGGCCTCCATGGTCGGAACCTCTTTCAAGCACTGGTGGCCCTGCGACTGCCCGCCGATGCCACGAAGAATGTCCACCTGGAGGTCGCGCTCGCCGCGAGGTGCTTGAAGGAAATATGCCCTAGAGGCAACAATAAAGTTATTATTTATTTCCTTATATCATGATAAATGTTTATTATTCATGCTAGAATTGTATTAACCGGAAACATAATACATGTGTGAATACATAGACAAACAGAGTGTCACTAGTATGCCTCTACTTGACTAGCTCGTTAATCAAAGATGGTTATGTTTCCTAACCATGGACAAAGAGTTGTTATTTGATTAACGGGATCACATCATTAGGTGAATGATCTGATTGACATGACCCATTCCATTAGCTTAGCACCCGATCGTTTAGTATGTTGCTATTGCTTTCTTCATGACTTATACATGTTCCTATGACTATGAGATTATGCAACTCCCGTTTGCCGGAGGAACACTTTGTGTGCTACCAAACGTCACAACGTAAATGGGTGATTATAAAGGTGCTCTACAGGTGTCTCCAAAGTTACATGTTGGGTTGGCGTATTTCGAGATTAGGATTTGTCACTCCGAATGTCGGAGAGGTATCTCTGGGCCCTCTCGGTAATGCACATCACATAAGCCTTGCAAGCATTACAACTAATGAGTTAGTTGCAAGATGATGTATTACGAAATGAGTAAAGAGACTTGCCGGTAACGAGATTGAACTAGGTATTGAGATACCGATGATCGAATCTCGGGCAAGTAACATACCGATGACAAAGGGAACAACGTATGTTGTTATGCGGTCTGACCGGTAAAGTTCTTCGTAGAATATGTGGGAGCCAATATGAGCATCCAAGTTCCGCTATTGGTTATTGACCGGAGACGTGTCTCGGTCATGTCTACATTGTTCTCGAACCCGTAGGGTCCGCACGCTTAAGGTTTTGATGACAGTTATATTATGAGTTTATGCATTTTGATGTACCGAAGTCTTTTCGGAGTCCCGGATGTGATCACGGACATGACGAGGACTCTCGAAATGGTCGAGACATAAAGATTGATATATTGGAAGCCTGTATTTGGATATCGGAAGTGTTCCGGGTGAAATCGGGATTTTACCGGAGTACCGGGAGGTTACCGGAACCCCCCGGGAGGTATATGGGCCTTAGTGGGCTTTAGTGGCAGAGAGGAGAGGTGGCCAGGGCTGGGCCGCGCGCCCCTCCCCCCCCTAGTCCCAATAGGACAAGGAGAGGGGGCCAGCGCCCCCCTTCCTTCTCTCTCTCTCCTTTCCCCCTTCCCGAATCCTATTCCAACTAGGAAAGGGGGGAATCCTACTCCCGGTGGGAGTAGGACTTCTCCTGGCGCGCCCTCCTCCTGGCCGGCCGCACCCCCCCCCCCCTTGATCCTTTATATACGGAGGTAGGGGGCACCCCATAGACACAAGTTGATCCACGTGATCATAGTCTTAGCCGTGTGCGGTGCCCCCTTCCACCATAATCCTCGATAATATTGTAGCGGTGCTTAGGCGAAGCCCTGCGACAGTAGAACATCAAGATCGTCACCACGCCGTCGTGCTGACGGAACTCTTCCCCGACACTTTGGTGGATCGGAGTCCGGGGATCGTCATCGAGCTGAACGTGTGCTAAAACTCGGAGGTGTCGTAGTTTCGGTGCTTGATCGGTCGGGCCGTGAAGACGTACGACTACATCAACCGCGTTGTGCTAACCTTCCGCTGTCGGTCTACGAGGGTACGTAGATCACACTCTCCCCTCTCGTTGCTATGCATCACCATCATCTTGCGTGTGCGTAGGAAATTTTTTGAAATTACTACGTTCCCCAATAGTGGTATCAGAGCCTAGGTTTTATATGTTGATGTTATATGCATGAGTAGAACACAAGTGAGTTGTGGGCGATATAAGTCATACTGCTTACCAGCATGTCATACTTTGGTTCGGCGGTATTGTTGGATGAAGCGGCCCGGACCGACATTACGCGTACGCTTACACGAGACCGGTTCTCCCGACGTGCTTTGCACAAAGTTGGCTAGCGGGTGATAGTTTCTCCAACTTTAGTTGAACCGAGTGTGGCTACGCCCGGTCCTTGCGAAGGTTAAAACAGCACCAACTTGACAAACTATCGTTGTGGTTTTGATGCGTAGGTAAGATTGGTTCTTGCTTAAGCCCGTAGCAGCCACGTAAAACTTGCAACAACAAAGTAGAGTACGTCTAACTTGTTTTTGCAGGGCATGTTGTGATGTGATATGGTCAAGACATGATGCTAAATTTTATTGTATGAGATGATCATGTTTTGTAACCGAGTTATCGGCAACTAGCAGGAGCCATATGGTTGTCACTTTATTGTATGCAATGCAATCGCGCTGTAATGCTCTACTTTATCACTAAGTGGTAGCGATAGTCGTGGAAGCATAAGATTGGCGAGACGACAACGATGCTACGATGGAGATCAAGGTGTCGCGCCGGTGACGATGGTGATCACGACGGTGCTTCGAAGATGGAGATCACAAGCACAAGATGATGATGGCCATATCATATCACTTATATTGATTGCATGTGATGTTTATCTTTTATGCATCTTATCTTGCTTTGATTGACGGTAGCATTATAAGATGATCTCTCACTAATTATCAAGAAGTGTTCTCCCTGAGTATGCACCGCTGCGAAAGTTCTTCGTGCTGAGACACCACGTGATGATCGGGTGTGATAGGCTCTACGTTCAAATACAACAGGTGCAAAACAGTTGCACACGCGGAATACTCAGGTTATACTTGACGAGCCAAGCATATACAGATATGGCCTCGGAACATGGAGACCGAAAGGTCGAGCGTGAATCATATAGTAGATATGATCAACATAGTGATGTTCACCAATGAAACTACTCCATCTCACGTGATGATCGGACATGGTTTAGTTGATTTGGATCACGTAATCACTTAGAGGATTAGAGGGATGTCTATCTAAGTGGGAGTTCTTTAAGTAAATTAATTGAACTTAAATTTATCATGAAACTTAGTACCTGATAGTATCTTGCTTGTTTATGCTTGATTGTAGATAGATGGCCCGTGCTATTGTTCCGTTGAATTTTAATGCGTTCTTTGAGAAAGAAAAGTTGAAAGATGATGGTAGCAATTACATGGACTGGGTCCGTAACTTGAGGATTATCCTCCTTGCTGCACAGAAGAATTACGTCCTGGAAGCACCGCTGGGTGCCAGGCCTGCTGCTCGAGCAACACCAGATGTTATGAACGTCTGGCAGAGCAAAGCTCATGACTACTTGATAGTTCAGTGTGCCATGCTTTACGGCTTAGAATCGGGACTTCAATGACGTTTTGAACGTCATGGAGCATATGAGATGTTCCAGGAGTTGAAGTTAATATTTCAAGCAAATGCCCGGATTGAGAGATATGAAGTCTCCAATAAGTTCTATAGCTGCAAGATGGAGGAGAACAGTTATGTCAGCGAGCATATACTCAAAATGTCTGGGTATAATAATCACTTGATTCAATTGGGAGTTAATCTTCCAGATGATTGCGTCATTGACAGAATTCTCCAATCACTGCCACCAAGCTACAAGAGCTTTGTGATGAACTATAATATGCAAGGGATGAATAAGACTATTCCCGAGCTCTTCGCAATGCTGAAAGCTGCGGAGGTAGAAATCAAGAAAGAGCATCAAGTGTTGATGGTCAACAAGATCACTAGTTTCAAGAAAAAGGGCAAAGGGAAGAAGAAGGGGAACTTCAAAAAGAACAGCAAGCAAGTTGCTACTCAAGAGAAGAAACCCAAACCTGGACCTAAGCCTGAAACTGAGTGCTTCTACTGCAAGCAGACTGGTCACTTGAAGCGGAACTGCCCCAAGTATTTGGTGGATAAGAAGGATGGCAAGGTGAACAAAGGTATATGTGATATACATGTTATTGATGTGTACCTTACTAATGCTCACAGTAGCACCTGGGTATTTGATACTGGTTCTGTTGCTAATATTTGCAACTCGAAACAGGGACTACGGATTAAGCGAAGATTGGCTAAGGACGAGGTGATGATGCGCGTGGGAAATGGTTCCAAAGTCGATGTGATCGCAGTCGGCACGCTACCTCTACATCTACCTTCGGGATTAATATTAGACCTAAATAATTGTTATTTGGTGCCAGCGTTAAGCATGAACATTATATCTGGATCTTGTTTCATGCGAGACGGTTATTCATTTAAATCAGAGAATAATGGTTGTTCTATTTACATGAGTAATATCTCTTATGGTCATGCACCCTTAAAGAGTGGTCTATTCTTATTAAATCTCGATAGTAGTGACACACATATTCATAGTGTTGAAACCAAAAGATGCAGAGTTGATAATGATAGTGCAACTTATTTGTGGCACTGCCGTTTGGGTCATATCGGTATAAAGCGCATGAAGAAACTCCATACTGATGGGCTTTTGGAACCACTTGATTATGAATCACTTGGTACTTGCGAACCGTGCCTTATGGGTAAGATGAAAAAAACACTGTTCTCCGGTACTATGGAGAGAGCAACAGATTTGTTGGAAATCATACATACAGATGTATGTGGTCTGATGAATGTTGAGGCTCGTGGCGGATATCGTTATTTTCTCACCTTCACAGATGACTTAAGCAAATATGGGTATATCTACTTAATGAAACACAAGTCTGAAACATTTGAAAAGTTCAAAGAATTTCAGAGTGAAGTTGAAAATCATCGTAACAAGAAAATAAAATTCCTACGATCTGATCGTGGAGGAGAATATTTGAGTTACGAGTTTGGTGTACATTTGAAAAATTGTGGAATAGTTTCGCAACTCACGCCACCCGGAACACCACAGCGTAATGGTGTGTCCGAACGTCGTAATCGTACTTTACTAGATATGGTGCGATCTATGATGTCTCTTACTGATTTACCGCTATCGTTTTGGGGATACGCTCTAGAGACGGCCACATTCACGTTAAATAGGGCACCATCAAAATCCGTTGAGACGACGCCTTATGAACTATGGTTTGGCAAGAAACCAAAGTTGTCGTTTCTGAAAGTTTGGGGCTGCGATGCTTATGTGAAAAAGCTTCAACCTGATAAGCTCAAACCCAAATCGGAGAAATGTGTCTTCATGGGATATCCAAAGGAAACTATTGGATACACCTTCTATCACAGATCCGAAGGCAAGACTTTTGTTGCTAAATTCGGAAACTTTCTGGAGAAGGAGTTTCTCTCGAAAGAAGTGAGTAGGAGGAAAGTAGAACTTGACGAGGTAACTATACCTACTCCCTTATTGGAAAGTAGTACATCACAGAAACCTGTTTTTGTGACTCCTACACCAGTTAGTGAGGAAGCTGATGATGATGATCATGAAACTTCAGAACAAGATACTACTGAACCTCGTAGATCAACCAGAGTGAGATCCGCGCCAGAGTGGTACGGTAATCCTGTTCTGGAAGTCATGCTACTAGATCATGATGAACCTACGAACTATGAAAGAAGCGATGGTGAGCCCAGATTCCGCAAAATGGCTTAAAGCCATGAAATCTGAGATGGGATCCATGTATGAGAACAAAGTATGGACTTTGGTTGACTTGCCCAATGATCGGCAAGCAATTGAGAATAAATGGATCTTCAAGAAGAAGACTGACGCTGACGGTAATATTACTGTCTACAAAGCTCGACTTGTCGCAAAAGGTTTTCGGCAAGTTCAAGGGATTGACTACGATGAGACCTTCTCACCCGTAGCGATGCTTAAGTTTGTCCGAATCATGTTAGCAATTACCGCATTTTATGATTATGAAATTTGGCAGATGGATGTCAAAACTGCATTCCTGAATGGATTTCTGGAAGAAGAGTTGTATATGATGCAACCAGAAGGTTTTGTCGATCCAAAGGGAGCTAACAAAGTGTGCAAGCTCCAGCGATCCATTTATGGACTGATGCAACCCTCTCGGAGTTGGAATAAACGCTTTGATAGTGTGATCAAAGCATTTGGTTTTATACAGACTTTTGGAGAAGCCTGTATTTACAAGAAAGTGAGTGGGAGCTCTGTAGCATTTCTGATATTATATGTGGATGACATATTACTAATTGGAAATGATATAGAATTTCTGGATAGCATAAAGGGATACTTGAATAAGAGTTTTTCAATGAAAGACCTCGGTGAAGCTGCTTACATATTAGGCATTAAGATCTATAGATATAGATCAAGACGCTTAATTGGACTTTCACAAAGCACATACCTTGACAAAGTTTTGAAGAAGTTCAAAATGGATCAAGCAAAGAAAGGGTTCTTGCCTGTGTTACAAGGTGTGAAGTTGAGTAAGAATCAATGCCCGACCACTGCAGAAGATAGAGAGAAAATGAAATATGTTCCCTATGCTTCAGCCATAGGCTCTATCATGTATGCAATGCTGTGTACCAGACCTGATGTGTGCCTTGCTATAAGTCTAGCAGGGAGGTACCAAAGTGATCCAGGAGTGGATCACTGGACAGCGGTCAAGAACATCCTGAAATACCTGAAAAGGACTAAGGATATGTTTCTCGTTTATGGAGGTGACAAAGAGCTCATCGTAAATGGTTATGTTGATGCAAGCTTTGACACTGATCCGGACGATTCTAAATCGCAAACCGGATATGTGTTTACATTAAACAGTGGAGCTGTCAGTTGGTGCAGTTCTAAACAAAGCGTTGTGGCGGGATCTACATGTGAAGCGGAATACATAGCTGCTTCGGAAGCAGCAAATGAAGGAGTCTGGATGAAGGAGTTCATATCCAATCTAGGTGTCATACCTAGTGCATCGGGTCCAATGAAAATCTTTTGTGACAATACTGGTGCAATTGCCTTGGCAAAGGAATCCATATTTCACAAGAGAACCAAGCACATCAAGAGACGCTTCAATTCCATCCGGGATCTAGTCCAGGTGGGAGACATAGAGATTTGCAAGATACATACGGATCTGAATGTAGCAGACCCGTTGATTAAGCCTCTTCCACGAGCAAAACATGATCAGCACCAAGGCTCCATGGGTGTTAGAATCATTACTGTGTAATCTAGATTATTGACTCTAGTGCAAGTGGGAGACTGAAGGAAATATGCCCTAGAGGCAATAATAAAGTTATTATTTATTTCCTTATATCATGATAAATGTTTATTATTCATGCTAGAATTGTATTAACCGGAAACATAATACATGTGTGAATACATAGACAAATAGAGTGTCACTAGTATGCCTCTACTTGACTAGCTCATTAATCAAAGATGGTTATGTTTCCTAACCATGGACAAAGAGTTGTTATTTGATTAACGGGATCACATCATTAGGTGAATGATCTGATTGACATGACCCATTCCATTAGCTTAGCACCCGATCGTTTAGTATGTTGCTATTGCTTTCCTCATGACTTATACATGTTCCTATGACTATGAGATTATGCAACTCCCATTTGCCGGAGGAACACTTTGTGTGCTACCAAACGTCACAACGTAAATGGGTGATTATAAATGTGCTCTACAGGTGTCTCCAAAGGTACATGTTGGGTTGGCGTATTTCGAGATTAGGATTTGTCACTCTGAATGTCGGAGAGGTATCTCTGGGCCCTCTCGGTAATGCACATCACATAAGCCTTGCAAGCATTACAACTAATGAGTTAGTTGCAAGATGATGTATTATGAAATGAGTAAAGAGACTTGCCGGTGACGAGATTGAACTAGGTATTGAGATACCGACGATCGAATCTCGGGCAAGTAACATACCGATGACAAAGGGAACAACGTATGTTGTTATGCGGTCTGACCGATAAAGATCTTCGTAGAATATGTGGGAGCCAATATGAGCATCCAGGTTCCGCTATTGGTTATTGACCAGAGACGTGTCTCGGTCATGTCTACATTGTTCTCGAACCCGTAGGGTCCGCACGCTTAAGGTTTTGATGACAGTTATATTATGAGTTTATGCATTTTGATGTACCAAAGTTTGTTCGAAGTCCCGGATGTGATCACAGACATGACGAGGACTCTCGAAATGGTCGAGACATAAAGATTGATATATTAGAAGCCTATATTTGGATATCGGAAGTGTTCCGGGTGAAATCGGGATTTTACCGGAGTACCGGGAGGTTACCGGAACCCCTCGGGATTTATATGGGCCTTAGTGGGCTTTAGTGGAAGAGAGGAGAGGTGGCCAGGGCTGGGCCACGCGCCCCTCCCCCCCCCTAGTCCGAATAGGACAAGGAGAGGGGGCCGGCGCCCCCCTTCCTTCTCTCTCTCCTTTCCCCCTTCCCGAATCCTATTCCAACTAGGAAGGGGGGGAATCCTACTCCCGGTGGGAGTAGGACTCCTCCTGGCGCGCCCTCCTCCTGGCCGGCCGCACCCCCCCCCTTGATCCTTTATATACGGAGGCAGGGGGCACCCCATAGACACAAGTTGATCCACGTGATCATAGTCTTAGCCGTGTGCGGTGCCCCCTTCCACCATAATCCTCGATAATATTGTAGCGGTGCTTAGGCGAAGCCCTGCGACAGTCAAACATCAAGATCGTCACCACGCCGTCGTGCTGACGGAACTCTTCCGTGACACTTTGGTGGATCGGAGTCCGGGGATCGTCATCGAGCTGAACGTGTGCTAAAACTCGGAGGTGCCGTAGTTTCGGTGCTTGATCGGTCGGGCCGTGAAGACATACGATTACATCAACCGCGTTGTGCTAATGCTTCCGCTGTCGGTCTACGAGGGTACGTAGATCACACTCTCCCCTCTCGTTGCTATGCATCACCATGATCTTGCATATGCGTAGGAAATTTTTTGAAATTACTACGTTCCCCAACAGTGCTACCTCTTGAGAACTGTGTTGCTTTTCTCCGAAGAGGAAGGGATGATGAAGCAAAGTAGCGTAAGTATTTCCATCAGTTTTTGACAGCCAAGGTATCAATCCAGTAGGAGGCTACGCACGAGTCCCTCGTACCTGCACAAAACAAATAAATCCTCGCAACCAACGCGAATAGGGGTTGTCAATCCCTACACGGCCACTTACGAGAGTAAGATCTGATAGATATGATAAGATAATATTTTTGGTATTTTTGTGATAAAGATGCAAAGTAAAATAAAGGCAAAGTAAAAAAGCAAGGAAGTAACTAAGTAGTAGGAGATTAATATGATGAAGATAGACCCGGGGGCCATAGGTTTCACTAGTGGCTTCTCTCGAGAGCATAAGTATTCTACGGTGGGTGAACAAATTACTATTGAGCAATTGACAGAATTGAGCATAGTTATGAGAATATCTAGATATGATCATGTATATAGGCATCACGTCCGAGATAAGTAGACCGACTCCTGCCTGCATCTACTACTATTAGTCCACTCATCGACCGCTATCCAGCATGCATCTAGAGTATTAAGTTAAAAACAGAGTAACGCCTTAAGCAAGATGACATGATGTAGAGGGATAGACTCATGCAATATGATGAAAACCCCATCTTGTTATCCTCGATGGCAACAATACAATATGTGCGTTGCTGCCCCTACTGTCACTGGGAAAGGACACCGCAAGATTGAACCCAAAGCTAAGCACTTCTCCCATTGCAAGAAAGATCAATCTAGTAGGCCAAACCAAACTGATAATTCGAAGAGACTTGCAAACATAACCAATCATACATAAAAGAATTCAGAGAAGATTCAAATATTGTTCATAGATAGACTTGACCATAAACCCACAATTCATCGTCTCAACAAACACACCGCAAAAAGAAGATTACATCGAATAGTTCTCCACAAGAGAGGGGGAGAACATTGTATTGAGATCCAAAAAGAGAGAAGAAGCCATCTAGCTACTAACTATGGACCTGTAGGTCTAAGGTAAACTACTCACACTTCATCGAAGAGGCTATGGTGTTGATGTAGAAGCCCTCCGTGATCGATGCCCCCTCCGGTGGAGCTCCGGAACTGGCCCCAAGATGGGATCTCGTGGATACAGAAAGTTGCGGTGGTGGAATTAGGGTTTTGGCTCCATATCTGATCATTTAGGGGTATGTATGTATATATAGGAGGAAGGAGTATATCGATGGAGCAACAGGGGGCCCACGAGCATGGAGGGCGTGCCTTGTAGGGGTGGGCGCGCCCCCCTACCTCGTGGCCTCCTCTTTTGTGTCTTCACGTAGGGTCCTAGTCTCCCGGGTCTTGTTTGTTGAGAAAATCACATTCCCGAAGGTTTCATTCCGTTTGGACTCCGTTTGATATTCCTTTTCTTCGAAACCCTAAATAGGCAAAAAAACAGCAATTCTGGGCTGGGCCTCCGGTTAATAGGTTAGTCCCAAAAATAATATAAAAGTGGATAATAAAGCCCAATAATGTCCAAAACAGTAGATAATATAGCATGGAGCAATCAAAAATTATAGATACGTTGGAGACGTATCAAGCATCCCCAAGCTTAATTCTTCCTCGTCCTCAAGTAGGTAAATGATAAAACAGAATTTTTGATGCGGAATGCTACTTGGCATAATTTTAATGTAATTCTTCTTAATTGTGGTATGAATATTCAGATCCGAAAGATTCAAGACAAAAGTTTAATATTGACATAAAATAATAATACTTCAAGCATACTAACAAAGTAATTATGTCTTCTCAAAATAACATGGCCAAAGAAAGTTATCCCCACAAAATCATATAGTCTGGCTATGCTCCATCTTCACCACACAAAATATTTAAATCATGCACAACCCCGATGACAAGCCAAGCAATTGTTTCATACTTTTGACATTCTCTAACTTTTTCAATCTTCACGCAATACATGAGCGTGAGCCATGGATATAGCACTATAGGTGGAATAGAATGGTGGTTGTGGAGAAGACAAAAAGGAAGAAGATAGTCTCACATCAACTAGGCGTATCAACGAGCTATGGAGATGCCCATCAATAGATATCAATGTGAGTGAGTAGGGATTGCCATGCAACGGATGCACTAGAGCTATAAGTATATGAAAGCTCAAAAAGACACTAAGTGGGTGTGCATCCAACTTGCTTGCTCATGAAGACCTAGGGCATTTTGAGGAAGCCCATCATTGGAATATACAAGACAAGTTCTATAATGAAAAATTCCCACTAGTATATGAAAGTGAGAACATGCGAGACTCTCTACTATGAATATCATGGTGCTATTTTGAAGCACAAGTGTGGTAAAAGGATAGTAACATTGTCCCTTCTCTATTTTTCTCTCATTTTTTTATTTGGGCCTTTTCTCTTTTTTATGGCCTCTTTTCTTTCTCTTTTTTTTATTTTTCGTCCGGAGTCTCATCCCGACTTGTGGGGGAATCATAGTCTCCATCATCCTTTCCTCACTGGGACAATGCTCTAATAATGATGATCATCACACTTTTATTTTTCTTACAACTCAACAATTACAACTCGATACTTAGAACAAAATATGACTCTATGTGAATGCCTCCGGCGGTGTACCGGGATATGCAATGATGCATGAGTGACATCTATGAAAGAATTATGAATGGTGGCTTTGCCACAAATACGATGTCAACTACACGATCATGCTAAGCAATATGACAATGATGGAGTGTGTCATAATAAACGGAACGGTGGAAAGTTGCATGGCAATATATCTCGTAATGGCTATGGAAATGCCATAATAGGTAGGTATGGTGGCTGTTTTGAGGAAGGTATATGGTGGGTGTATGATACCGGCGAAAGGTGCGCGGTATTAGAGAGGCTAGCAAAGGTGGAAGGGTGAGAGTGCGTATGATCCATGGACTCAACATTAGTCATAAAGAACTCATATACTTATTGCAAAAATCTACAAGTTAACAAAGCAAAGTATTACGCGCATGCTCCTAGGAGGATAGATTGGTAGGAAAAGACCATCGCTCGTCCCCGACCGCCACTCATAAGGAAGACAATCAATAAATAAATCATGCTCCGACTTCATCACATAACGGTTCACCATACGTGCATGCTACGGGAATCACAAACTTTAACACAAGTATTTCTCAAATTCACAACTACTCAACTAGCACAACTTTAATATCACCATCTTTATATCTCAAAACAATTATCAAGTATCAAACCTCTCATAGTATTCAACACACTCATAAGAAAATTTATTATTAATCTTGTATACCAAGCATATTAAGACTTTAAGCAAATTACCATGCTATTTAAGACTCTCAAAATAATCTAAGTTAAGCATGAGAGATCAATAGTTTCTATAAAACAAATCCACCACCGTGCTCCAAAAGATATAAGTGGAGTACTAGAGCAAAACTACATAACTCAAAAGATATAAGCGAAGCACATAGGGTATTCTAACAAATTACAAATCATGTATGACTCTCTCAAAAGGTGTGTACAGCAAGGATGATTGTGGTAAACTAAAAAGTAAAGACTCAAATCATACAAGACGCTCCAAGCAAAACACATATCATGTGGTGAATAAAAATATAGCTCCAAGTAAAGTTACCGATAGAAGTAGAAGAAAGAGGGGATGCCTTCCGGCGCATCCCCAAGCTTTGGCTTTTAGGTGTCCTTAGATTATCTTGAGGGTGCCATTGGCATCCCCAAGCTTAGGCTCTTGCCACTCCTTGTTCCATAATCCATCAAATCTTTACCCAAAACTTGAAAACTTCGCAACACAAAACTTAAAGTAGAAAATCTCGTGAGCTCCGTTAGCGAAAGAGAATAAAAGACCACTTTGAGGTACTGTAATGAACTCATTATTTATTTATATTGGTTTTATACCTACTGTATTCCAACTTCTCTATGGTTTATAAACTATTTTACTAGCCATAGATTCATCAAAATAAGCAAACAACACACGAAAAACAGAATCTGTCAAAAACAGAACAGTCTGTAGTAATCTGTAGCTAGCGCAAGATCTGGAACCCCAAAAATTCTAAAATAGATTGATGGACGTGAGGAATTTATCTAGTAATCATCTGCAAAAATAATTAACTAAATAGCACTCTCCGAATAAAAATGACAGCAGTTCTCGTGAGCGCTAAAGTTTCTGTTTTTTTACAGCAAGTGTAACAAGACTTTCCCCAAGTCTTCCCAACGGTTCTACTTGGCACAAACACTATTTAAACAAAAAAACACAACCAAGACAGAGGCTAAATAAATTATTTATTACTAAACAGGAGCAAAAAGCAAGGAATAAAAATAAAATTGGGTTGCCTCCCAACAAGCGCTATCGTTTAACGCCCCTAGCTAGGCATAACAAGCAAGAATAGATCTAGGTATTGCCATCTTTGGTGGGCAATTCTTCAATGAGGTATCTACCATCTTTAGGAATTTCTTTATTTTTATTAATTATCAAACTTTTAGGCACAAGATCAAAAAATTCATTTGTAACAAATGGTTCCTTAATGATAGCAAAAAAGATTGGGATGAATACTTATAGATTTGAAATCCGCATTTCCCTTACTAGAGGACTCACCCTTATTTTTAGGAACATACATAAGCTTGGAAATCTTAGTGGGAGGACTTGGAGTATTCTTTACGGAAGTTAAAGCGGTTCCCAAGTTGGTGATAATACCCTCAAGTTTATCGATCCCAGTGGAATCGTGATTTATTTTCTCATTAACTATGGGTTCCTTTTCTTTAATATTTTTCAATGTAACTCCTACTTTAGATCCATATTGAGAGATTCGGCTGTGGATCTTTTTATCCAAATTTTCAATTAACTCTACGGTAGCAACTTTATTTTCAATAATTTCAAGCCTTTGCATTACATGCTCCAAAGTTAATACAGTTCCATTAACCAAAAGAGGGGGTGAGCCAAATAAATCATCATAGCATTATAAGAATCAAAAGTATGGCTACCCAAGAAGTTCCCTCCCGTAATAGTATCAAGAACATATCTGTGTCAAGGAGTAATGCCTACATAAAAATTGCGAAGAAGAACGGAAGTAGATTGCTTCCTAGTAGATCTATTTTGAGCATTGCAAATTCTATACCAAGCATCTTTTAGATTTTCTCCCTCCCTTTGCTTAAAATTTAGAATTTCATTCTCGGGAGACAACAGAGAAGATAAGGGACTAGCCATAACGACAAGAAAGTGAACTAACACACAAGCAAACAAAAAGCAAGCGGGCAAAAAGAGGCAAATAGAGAAAGAGAGGGAGGATAGAGAGAGAGGGGGGGGCGAATAAAACGGCAAGGGTGAAGTGGGGGGAGAGGAAAACGAGAGGCAAATGGAAAATAATGTAATGCGGGATATAAGGGTATGTGATGTGTACTTGGTATGTTGACTTTTGCGTAGACCTCCCCGGCAACGGCGCCAAAAATCCTTCTTGCTACCTCTTGAGCACTGCGTTGGTTTCCCCCGAAGAGGAAGGGATGATGCGGCAAAGTAGCGTAAGTATTTCCCTCCGTTTTCGAGAACCAAGGTATCAATCCAGTAGGAGGCTACGCGCGAGTCCCTCGTACCTGCACAAAACAAATAAATCCTCGCAACCAACGCGAATAGGGGTTGTCAATCCCTACACATCCACTTACGAGAGTGAGATCTGATAGATATGATAAGATAATATTTTTGGTATTTTTGTGATAAAGATGCAAAGTAAAATAAAGGCAAAGTAAAAAAGCAAGGAAATAACTAAGTAGTAGGAGATTAATATGATGAAGATAGACCCCGGGGCCATAGGTTTCACTAGTGGATTCTCTCGAGAGCATAAGTATTCTACAGTGGGTGAAAAAATTACTGTTGAGCAATTGACAGAATTGAGCATAGTTATGAGAATATCTAGGTATGATCATGTATATAGGCATCACGCCCGAGGCAAGTAGACCGACTCCTGCCTGCATCTACTACTATTACTCCACTCATCGACTGCTATCCAGCATGCATCTAGAGTATTAAGTTAAAAACAGAGTAACGCCTTAAGCAAGATGACATGATGTAGAGGGATAGACTCATGCAATATGATGAAAACCCCATCTTGTTATCCTCGATGGCAACAATACAATATGTGCTTTGCTGCCCCTACTATCACTGTGAAAGGACACCGCAAGATTGAACCCAAAGCTAAGCACTTCTCCCATTACAAGAATGATCAACCTAGTAGGCCGAACCAAACTGATAATTCGAAGAGACTTGCAGAGATAACCAATCATACATAAAAGAATTCAGAGAAGATTCAAATATTGTTCATAGATAGACTTGATCATAAACCCACAATTCATCGTCTCAACAAACACACCACAAAAAGAAGATTACATTGAATAGTTCTCCACAAGAGAGGGGGAGAACATTGTATTGAGATCCAAAAAGAGAGAAGAAGCCATCTAGCTACTAACTATGGACCCGTATGTCTGAGGTAAACTACTCGCACTTCATCGGAGAGGCTATGGTGTTGATGTAGAAGCCCTCCGTGATCGATGCCCCCTCCGCCGGAGCTTTGGAACAGGCCCCAAGATGGGATCTCGTGGATACAGAAAGTTGCAGCGGTGGAATTAGGGTTTTGGGTCTGTATCTGATCGTTTGGGGGTACGTAGGTATATATAGGAGGAAGGAGTACGTCGGTGGATCAACAGGGGGGCCACGAGGGTGGAGGGCACGCCTGGTGGGGGTGGGCGCGCCCACCTACCTCGTGGCCTCCTCTTTTGTTTCTTGACATAGGGTCCAAGTCTCCTGGGTCTTGTTTGTTGAGAAAATCACGTTCCCGAAGGTTTCATTCCGTTTGGACTCCGTTTGATATTCCTTTTCTTCAAAACCCTAAAACAGGCAAAAAACAGCAATTCTGGGTTGGGCCTCGGTTAATAGGTTAGTCCCAAAAATAATATAAAAGTGGATAATAAAGCCCAATAATGTCGAAAACAGTAGATAATATAGCATGGAGCAATCAAAAATTATAGATACGTTGGAGACGTATCACGAGGCGCCTCGCCCTACAAGAAACCGTCAACCTACACATCCACGTGTATGCGTGAATCATTTACATAGGTATCTACGAGGCTAGTGAGGACGCTACGATGTTGGCCTTCTTCAACCGGCTAGGATCCTTGGATGCCATTGTTGAGAAGCACCTTGATCTCGCCACAAAAGCCGCCACTCCTTAGCCGCCAGTCGATGGCCCGGCGCACTGAGTTGAGGAGGAGGAGGTCGTACGTTGATGGATGCATCTTTCGTCTTGCTTAATTATATGCATCACTTTAACTTGTACTCCATCCGTCAATTTATAAGTTGTGCTGCCAGTGTCTATCTCGTTACTTTTTGATAATTTTTGTTTTCTGAACACATGTTGATTGTCTTGAATGAAGGTCTATCCCGCCGTTAGGCGCCGGAGCGCGCTGTGCTCGCCGTTAGGCGCCGCGGCGCTCTCTGCTCGCGTCCGTCGGCACGCTCGGCTTGTGGACAGCTTTTCCTTGCGCGTTCAACTCCTATATGCATATATATATATGGTTGCTCGCCGTTGAGGCAGCCGCGAAGCGCTCTACTCATGTACCTCCGTGCGCGCTCTGCCAGTGGTTGGGTATGCGCACGATCACGTCGGGGCCCCCATATGCGTGCGGTTGCGCCGCACGCATTGCCACATGATGCAGTTACGTGTGGCACGACGGAGTTACACGCTGCAAATTAGAACTGCCATCAGGGCCTGCCAATATACCTAGCCGTCCGGCTTCCCCTTTAATTCTCGCGGCCATTATAACCTTAGTCTCTTCAACCTTTCAATCGCGCCCCACAACAGAACAAGCACACCCACGACGACACATAGAGAGGGGATGTCTATCGGGGCTCCAATGGAGTTCGGCGAGCATAGAGTGGAGACCCACGCGAGGGAGACGGATCTCTCGGTGGTGTACACCATCGACCCGGCCGTGGTGGACGACTACATCAACAGCGTTGAGAAGTTGCTTGCTCGAGACAAGTACAAGGTGGTCGACATCGACCTCCAGTACACCGCCGGTCATCCTGACATAGATCAGAAGGTTGTCATCGCCCAATTGTGCGTGCGCCATCATGTCCTCATCTACCACTACTGCATGGCCACAGAGCCTTGCGACCGTTTCAACAGGTTTGTCAACAGCACTGACTACAACTTTGCCACGGTGGAAACCAAAGACGATGTAAAAGCGCTCGGTGTTACGGGCTTGGCCTGCAAGAACCTTGTCGAAATCCGTGACCACTACAGGGTCTGGGGCAGCACGAAGCAGGACTCCCTAGTTGAACTCGCCTCAGCCATCATCGACCCCTACTACAAAAAGATGAAGCAGGATGCCCAGAGAACAAGTCCCGTATCCTCGCACAAGGCCTGGATGCGGCAACTGGATGAACCTCACCTCAGGTTCGCAGCCAAGAGCGTGTACACATGCTACGAGATTCACAGGCGGATCGTTGGCATGAGGAAGTGCCTCGTTACCCAAATCGACGAGCCACAAGCAGAGCAAGCGTCACAAGAAGTAAATGATGATCAGATGATCGTTTATGCTAGTTAATCATGCATGTAATATATAGTTTACTTTATTGGTGTGTGGAAATGTCATGTGTGCAGTAGCCACCTATGTAATTAAGCATGTAATAGTTTACTTTGGTGTGTGCAAATGCCATGGTTGTAGTAGCCACCTATGTAAGTGGATGTTTAATTTGGTTATGCAACCATGTCCTTATAAGTGTGTATATAATGTTTTTGTTCTGTATGCAATCCCATCGCACAACACACACGTCTTATTAGCAGCAACCGTCTGTGTTATTATTGGTCTTCGCACACATTTCTGATTACAGACATGTTTGCCGCATATCACACACATCTTGTTATATTGAACCGTTTCTGTTCTCTTGTCTCAACACAAACAGTTCATCAGTGTGAATCGCATGCCGTATATCACACACACCTTGAATCTGGCTGACCGTTTCTTTTGGTATGCCTAATCACAAACAGTTCATCCGAGTGAACCGTATGCTGTATATCACACACACCTCCATCTGGTTGCCCGTTTCTTTTGTTCCTCCTCATCGCAAACAGTTAAGTGGACTGAACCGTATGCCCTGCATCACACACGCAACTTAAATATAAACCGTGTTTGATGCATCCTCCATCGCGAAAGTTTTGCGCCTTTTTTGACGGTTTTTACACCCCCATTTGCGATTATGGCATCGCACACAGTTTCGTCGAAGGGTCTCTAATCATAGTGTCGTGGTAGCAGCATCCTGCAGTAGTGTTATATTTAGGAACAGAGGGGGTAGTTTACATATAAGTTGTATGTGTATTCAAAGTATCTCTACTTTGATCAAACTTACAGAAAAAGTATCAACATTCAACAATGCCCAATCAATATTGTTAGATTCGTACGTACTCCTAGATTTGTATTCAAATAGAGATGGTTTCCAATTTGTTTTCAACCACGTGAATGTGCTTGTTCTCGCGCATGCTCTTCCTACTAGGATTTCGCCACATATAGCCAGTCCAATAGTAACTTTTTTAAGCTTCCTGTCCAATAGTACTAGTGGAGTACTGACAACATCTGTAGTAGAGTGTGCAGTGCTCATAGTACTCCCTCCTTCCATTTATATAGGGCCTAAGAGCAAGCCTAATAAGGCATAGTCAGCAGGCTATAAGACTTGTCAAGTTATTAAAATCCTACTTGGAGGAGTGAGAAGAGAGGAGAGAGAGAGTGAAGCGGGCTCTTCCAATCATATACCTTGCTCATAGATCAAGAAAAAACAGTATGCATGCAACCCTCTTCCAATCATATACCTTGCTCATGCAAATATTAAATGCTTAGAGCGAACCTAATAGCCATTCTACTACTAAGAGCCAACTCACATGGCACTTTTGCCTATGTGAAGGAGAGAGATGTGAAAAAGTAAGGGGAGTGAGCTCTCATGCAAGAGCCTAGCTATATACGCATTCCTAGGTAAATACAATAAATATGAAGAAAGAGATAGAGAGGAGATGGGAAAAAGTACTAATACAATAGCCAACCTTTTATATTATTTTTTTGCGGGAAATAGCCAACCTTATAGCCCACACTATTGTATGAGTGCATATAGATGATGGCTATAGATGACATGGCAGTTCCTTATAGCCATCGGCTGGCTATATTATTAACCATGCTCTAATGCGTTTTTCAAAACCGCCTTTGACTATTGACAAGATTAATAGTACATGAGATGTATAATGTGAAAATTATATCATTGGAAGCTCCTTTCATATACGAATTTGACCGTATGCTTTGTGTAAGTTGCATGTCATATATTATTACTCTAACATTTGGTCAAAGTTAGCCTCGAAAAACGCATTAGGCCCTGTAGATGGAAGGAGGGACTAGTAGTGGATCCTCTGACGTAGGTATCCCTGCCGTACCCTCCCTTTCGGTCACTTACTGGTAGACCCCATGCTTGCTAGGCCCCGCATGTCAGTTACTCAATGGGTTCGGCCACGTCAGGGGATCCTCATCCGTAGTATACTCCCTCTGTTTTTATTTACTCCACATAAAACGGAGGTAGTGGTAGTATAAAGGACGCAGGCGGGGGAGGGGAGGGACGTCAGTTTGCTCTCAACTGTGGTCCCACAAGCGAGCGAAAATGCAAGACGAAGCACATTCCATTCGGTGAACAACGTGGAGGGTCCAGCGTGCCAGGGTGAAATGCAAACGCGATAAGAGTGATGTACAGTCAAAACCGATTGACCTTCGCTGCTCGGCCGGAACCACTATTCACAATAGAACCTTCGTTGCTCGGCCTACGCCAGCCACTGCCCCAAAACCACACCTCCTCTCCAGCCCATTCCCCCACCTTTCGATCCCCTAGCCCGCATTAAGCGTCCCCTAGTTCCCTGGAAAGCGATGGTGCACCGCAAGATCACGTACTACAAGATGCTGATGCCGGAGCGTCGCGCAGAAATCACTGCGGCGGTCGGCGCCACAGACCCCCGTTCCCAAGCTCGCTTTGCGGAGGGCCAATTCCCGAGTTCTCTGGAGCCAAGCTATGAGGAGGACGAAGCCGATCCAATGTTCATGGCGGAGGTTGCGGCGCAGAAGGCCCCCGATGGGTATGAAACGATGGATGTCGACTTCGTGCCGGCGTCCGGGTCACCCATGGTGCAGGCGGACCAGCGGTTCAACCTGGCGATACTAAAGGAGGACTGGGAGGTAGAGGTTCAACTCGACACGGAGCGCGCGCATGCCGCTGCCATCGAGGCTCTCCTGCAGGCAGAACCGGATGTCGTGGATGTGAACCGGGTAGCGGAGGCTCAACTCGATGAGGAGCGCGCGGATGCCACTACCATCAAGGCCCTCCTGCAGGCGTAACCGAACGTCCTGGACTTGAACTGGGCGGTGGAGGCTTGACTCAACGCAGAGCACGCGGATGTCGCTGCCATCGGGGCCCTCCTGCAGGCGGAACCGGACGTCCTCGACTTGAACCGGGCGGCGGAGGCTCAACTCGACGTGGAGCGCGCGGATGCCGCTGCCATCGAGGCCCTCCTGCGGGCGGAACCGGACGTCCTCGACTTGAACCAGGCGATGCTCTCGTCCGTGCAGAGCGCCCGCACGCTCCACGTGAATGAGTAGCTAGTGGCCGAGGACAACCACGGTGCGGAGACACACGTCGGCAGCTATGGCTGGTTCGCGCCGGCAGCCAAAGACGACGAGGCTGTCTCGTTCCGCGAGCAGTGATAGTTTTTACTTATGTTATTTTTAGGGATCTTTTGTTGTGTAAAAACATATATTGTTATGCAAGTCGCCTGACTTTCATCATTTGGGTCGGTCTACCATTTCAGACGGTTGGATGAATATCCTACGTCTCCTAACCCTTCTTCCTCACCTCTTCTTCTTCCCCAACAGACCACCGCACGGGCCGTACGGATCCACCCCAACATGCGGTTGGATAAACATAATGTATAAACGAAAATTATCTGTTAGCCGTAGCACATGTCAGTGAGGGTGCGTTCCCTTGGTTGGGTTTGCGGCGTGCAGGAGCGACTGTGTGAGGGTGCGGTGCGACCGCGGCGTGCAAGAGCGACCGTGTGAGGGTGCGGTGCTACCGCAACAGCCATGTGCAAGTGTACCTCCTTTTCATTTTGAAAACTTTAGGCAATCTTGGCAAAAATGTGTGGCGAAGTATGGCAATGCAAGGCCTAGACCCAAACAGGATAAGTACGTACGTATTAGGAGTACTGGTGTTAAAAAAGAAAGGCGGGGTTTTCCTTCGCGGGATTAATCGATACAAATCCTTGTTTGACGTGTCAATTAATGCGTATTTTTTTCTCCACAACCCAAAGAGCTAAGATCTCACTCTTCATCGCTTGATTAATGCAGCGCCATGCAAACAAACCTTCTCACTTCCGCATGCGTGCAAGGGTATATTAATGTCCTTGGTTGCTACTACGAGGAGGACCCCATCAATTTTGCCTCGATTAGTGTTAGTGGCCTTTTGCAAATTGTAATTTTTATATACTGGCCTTGTGTACAAAAAAATGGAGGTAGTAACTATTTGACTTCCTTCCACATTGCGGTGACGTCGATGATATCTCGAACGTTGTGGTTTGGCGAAGTGCGTTCGACGGAGAACACCATTGATGGAGACCACGGTAAGTCATTCGCAAGTGCCGGCTACAAGCCGAGACAACCACGATATTTGCATCTAGGAAGTCCGTTAAACCAAAGGACGCGTAAATGTACTAGTACTACTAGTACACAATAGCGTCGTCCGTCCAGCTTAGTGTGGTGAGGTGGTTTCTCGAAGAAGACGATGGAGAAGCGGAGTCGGCGAAGAGTGAAATGATGGTTACTTCGTCCGTGCTTTGTGATTTGACGCCTCACTGCTTTGTGATTTGTGATAGAAGGAACAGGGGAGTAGACTCTGTGCTCTAAACTGTACATGCGTCCATGCACGAGAGAAAGAGGAGAGACGTTGCATTTTTCTATTCCTTCAATCAATCAATCAGGGGGCTTCGATTCCATCTTTTTGGCTTTGGCAGCACCGTCCACAATGGTTCCCATCGATGACAAAACCTATTTTCACATTTGGCTACACATTGTGGATGCCCTTAACAGTACCACTTGGTTTTTCTCCTGTGTGCTATCTATACAAATCTCAATTATATTGATCTAAAAAATTACAGAATCGAGATTAGTAAAAAGGAGGTGATTTTGCTGCGTGGATGGCGGGGGAGGTTTCTTATTATTAAAGGACGTTGGCCTGGCGGTTTTCTAACATGCGGTCCCACGTGTCAGTGCTTTACCAAGCCGATCCGCATCCCACATGAGGCAGAACAACAGCAGAAGCAACACGTGGTTAACTTGAAGAAGATGAGGGAGAAGAGGATTCAGCTACGAGTCAAATGATGGTTGCTTCATCCCTCCAACTTCTTTTTTACTAGCATTATTATTGCTTCATCCCTCCAACTTAACTGCGGGAAAGGTGCAGCTTTGTGATTTGACACCTCATTGCTCATTACTACGCCGGCGCCATGACTGGGGTGCTTCACCCCTGCTGCTCTGCACTATATTTCAGTATGGCACATGGACCCGGTAGCTTGATGTCCCACATGTCGGCGAAAGGGACTAGAACATTTATGAAAGCGAGCGCTCCACTCTTACAACGGAGGAGTACACGACACGGCGGCCCAGTGAACTGTCACTTGTACTGTATAGTACTATAGTTTTGCTATTTCGCACGATCCATCGATACAAACCCGATTAAACAAGAAAGTGCGGGATTTTTCCCGCGCGATAGATGATACTAGCCATACATTTCAAAGGCAATTTTAATGTATGCAAACTGAATAATTAAGTAAGAATACGATATCTAGTAAAACTAAAAACACATATGATTTATTGTGTTAGAGTGTACTAGTAGTAGTGCTGTATTGCTTAGTTGTTAGATGTAACATGCGAGAACGTGTAGAGATGTAGTTTTGGAGGGCCTACAGAGAGAAAGCATAATACGGTCACCGAACCTCACAATACGCTCATTACGGTCACTATATACGTTTTGCGGTGATTATACATTCATTACGGTCACTTGCTCATCGTTCAGCATCGGATTGCACTCTGTTGACCGGCCAAATAGTCTGCGTGGCACCATGTTGACTAGTTAAATTGACCACGTTCCTTGTGGGTCCCACCTGTCAGTTTGCGTAGGAAAAAGGTCAGATAAACACAAATTTACGCAGGCGCAACAAGACTCCAACCCGTGCGCGGGAATCACCTGGTTGTGTTTGTGTCTATCAGGGCCTGATGTGTGCGCATGCACGTGTAGGTGAAGGAATTATGCCCTAGAGGAAATAACAAAGTTGTTATTTATATTTCCTTATATCATGATAAATGTTCATTATTCATGCTAGAATTGTATTAACCGGAAACTTAGTACATGTGTGAATACATAGACAATCAGAGTGTCACTAGTTTGCCTCTACTTGACTAGCTTGTTGAATCAATGATGGTTATGTTTCCTAACCATAGACATGAGTTGTCATTTGATTAACGGGATCACATCATTATAGAATGATGTGATTGACTTGACCCATCCGTTACCTTAGCATGATGATCGTTTAGTTTGTTGCTATTGATTTCTCCATAACTGTACATGTTCCTATGACTATGAGATCATGCAACTCCCGAATACCGGAGGAACACTTTGTGTGCTACCAAATGTCACAATGTAACTGGGTGATTATAAAGGTGCTCTGCAGGTGTCTCCGATGGTGTTTGTTGAATTGGCATGGATCAAGATTAGGATTTGTCACTCCGATTGCTGGAGAGGTATCTCTGGGCCCTCTCGGTAATGTACATCACTATAAGCCTTGCAAGAAATGTAGCTAATGAGTTAGTTACGGGATGTAGCATTACAGAACAAGTAAAGAGACTTTCCAGTAATGAGATTGAACTAGGTATTGAGATACCGACTGAGGGAGTCCTGGATTAGGAGGTCTCCGGACAGCCGGATTATATCCTTTGGCCGGACTGTTGGACTATGAAGATACAAGATTGAAGACTTCGTCTCGTGTCCGGATGGGACTCTACTTGGCGTGGAAGGCAAGCTTAGGCAATACGGATATGTATATCTCCTCCTTTGTAACCGACCTTGTGTAACCCTAGCCCCCTCCGGTGTCTATATAAACCGGAGGGTTTTAGTCCGTAGGACAACATACAATCATACCATAGGCTAGCTTCTAGGGTTTAGCCTCTCCGATCTCGTGGTAGATATACTCTTTTACTACCCATATCATCAATATTAATCAAGCAGGACATAGGGTTTTACCTCCATCAAGAGGGCCCGAACCTGGGTAAAACATCGTGTCCCCTGCCTCCTGTTACCATCCGCCCTAGACGCACAGTTCGGGACCCCCTACCCGAGATCCGCCGGTTTTGACACCAACATTGGTGCTTTCATTGAGAGTTACTCTGTGACGTCGCCAGAAGGAAGGATGTCTCGTCTCGTCTTTAAAGACGATATTACTGTTGGGGGAGCTTTGGCTGTCGGCCAAACTCTCCGGCTAGGCGGTTTCATCATGACCGCCTGTTCGGCCGCCGCACCGACGACGACTTCTTGGGTCATCGAAAATAGCCTCCACGTTAAGTCGGCACTCGCCGAACAGATGGATCCTGTGGAGCTCGCCTCCATAAACGAGCTCTTGGATCACATCGCCGCCCTGGGTCGCTACGGACTATGATCGGATTGGGCTTAAACCCGATCAAAGGGAGATTAACTCTCCGCCGGTCACCCATCATATTGCAGTGGTGGAGGAACAATGCGGTGAATTCTCCTCCATATTGAGGACCAACTATGTCCGGATTCCTGAGCTCTCCGAGCCGGATACCCGTTCGCGGGAGGACAGCATCCAATCCCTGAACTTAGAGTCAGGCAGCGGGCCAGGATTATTGGGCAACACCCGGGAACCAGAATTTCCAAAATCAGAAATTCCTCGGCCCCTGGATCCCAGATCGGGTAAGGGTTCGGATTCAATTTCACCCACCCACCCAAACATAAGCGATCTTTCCCACATCAGGCAAGAGCCCCAGGAAACAGTACATCACTATTGGGCCAGATTCCTTCTTGCGATGAACAAGGTTAAGGACTGTCGCGAGGAAGATGCAATCTTATTTTTCTGCAATAATTGCACGGACAAGGGAATCCTTAACGCCATAAATCGCCGTGAGATATCACACTTCGCTGACTTGGCGTCCATAGTACGAAAGTACTGTGCGATGGAAAGTGCCTGGAAAACAGAAACAAACTTTTGGGATATCCGGCCCTAAATACGAACCCAGTCCGAAATAAAAGGTGCACTATCAAAAGACACCCGGGTCAACTACCAAAAAGCAAAAACCCTCTACAGGGCATGGAACCGTACTGGAGGGATGGCTCAATGGACCCTGCAAAATTCATAGTACAGCGGATACAATACCAACGCACAGCCTTAGAGCATGTTGGATACTCCGGCAGGTGGCCAAAAGCGGTGAGGATCTTCTTATCCCAAATGCCACAGAGCACCATCCCGTGGACAACAATACTGTGTTAACAGTCTTTGAGACATTTGCGTCAAATAATAGGCGCAAGCGAACACTCTGCACCATGGCCGAAATCTGCCACGTAGCAGCAATAAATCTATGGAGTGACACGGCTATTACCTTCAATGCCAATCATGAACCTAAATTGCGAACAGCCCGAGCACCAGCCGCACTGGTCCTTAGTCCAATTGTGGACGGCTTTCAACTCACCAAGGTACTCATGGACGGCGGCAACGGATTAAACCTCATCTATGAGGAAACTCTTCAAAAGATGGAAATAGACTGGAACCGCATTGAGCAAAGTAGCACAACCTTTAAAGGAATCATCCCCAGTCGGGAAGCACGTTGTGCTGGGAAAATCACACTAGATGTGGTATTCGGCACGCCAGATAATTACAGGTCCGAAGAAATTACATTCCAAGTGGCCCCGTTCACCAGTGGTTATCACGCCCTTTTAGGATGGGAGGCGTTCACAATCTTCCAAGTCGTACCCCATTACGGGTACATGAAGCTCAAAATGCCCGGGACCAACGGAATCATCACTCTCGCCAGCGATCCAGACACGGCACTCCGCGCCGAAAACAAAACAGCCGCATTGGCCGTCGAGGCATTATCCGAAGCCCTCTCGGCCGAGGAATTAACCACGCTACGCTCCATAGTGGACAAGAATGATGTGATACTCGACAAGAGATCCAAGTCCACCTCTTTTAAACCAGCAGATGAAATAGTCAAATTCCAAGTCCACCGAACAGACCCTACAAAAACAGCCTCCATCAGGGCACAGTTAAACCCCGCTGTGGACGCCGCACTACGAGAGTTCCTGCGCGAGAACTGGGACATATTCGCCTGGCATCCCTCAGACATGCCAGGAATCCCACGCAGGCTGGCCGAGCATAGCCTCAATATCCTAAAGGGATTCAAGCCGGTCAAGCAAGCTCTTCGGCGTTTCTCTGAACCTAAGAGACAGGCCATGGGAGAGGAATTAGCCAAGTTATTGGAGGCCGGATTCATCAGAGAAATAAAACACTCGGACTGGCTAGCAAACCTGGTGATGGTACCAAAGAAGGACAAATCCCGGCGCCTTTGTGTCGATTTCAAAGACCTCAATAAAGCTTGCCCAAAGGATCCCTTCCCCCTCCCACACATCGATCAAATCATTGATGCTACCGCAGGACACGAGTCATTGTGTTTCCTTGACGCATACTCCGGTTACCACCAAATCAAGATGGCGGAGTCCGACCAAGCCGCAACGGCATTCATGACACCATACGGTCCCTTCTGTTTTAACACAATGCCTTTTGGGCTCAAAAACACCGGCGCAACATATCAACGCATGATTCAGACATGTCTGGAGAAACAAATCGGCAAAACAGTAGAGGCATACGTAGACGATGTGGTCGTCAAAACCAAACACGTTGACTCTTTGATAGACAACTTGAGGCTCACATTCGACAACCTCCGAACATACGACATCAAGCTCAATCCGGAAAAATGCATTTTCGGCGTACCAGCTGGAAAGCTCCTGGGTTTCATTGTCTCCAGTAGAGGTATTGAAGCTAATCCGGCCAAAATCTGAGCTTTGTCACAGTTGGCTACCCCAACAGACCTCAAACAAATCCAGAAGTTAGCTGGATGCGTGGCGGCTCTAAGCCGCTTTATCTCCCGCTTAGGAGAAAAGGCTTTACCCCTTTATCGCCTCCTTCGACGCACCAAACACTTCGAGTGGACGGACGCGGCCACAGCCGGATTGGAAGAAATAAAGGCCATCTTGGCAACCAACCCAATCCTGGCCACGCCAAACATCGACGAACCAATGCTGTTGTACATTGCGGCAACTCATCAAGTTGTAAGCGCAGTGCTCGTTGTCGAACGGGAAGCGGACGGACATAAATTCCCTCTTCAAAAGCCGGTATACTATGTATCCACTGTCCTCACTCCATGCAAATCACGGTACCCGCATTACCAAAAGATAGCATATGCGGTATTCATGGCATCGCGGAAGCTGTGACACTACTTTGAAGAGTGTTCGATTACAGTAGCCACGGAAGTGCCACTTAATGATATTATAAACAACCGCGACGCTACGGGCCGGATTGCCAAATGGGCCATTGAGCTCCTCCAGTTCGACATAACATACAAACCTCGACGAGCCATTAAGTCGCAAGTATTGGCCGACTTCGTCGCCGAATGGACGGAGGCCGAACTCCCTAAAGAGTACGGCGCATACTCCAATTGGATCATGCACTTCGATGGTTCTAAAATGCTGGCTGGTCTAGGGGCTGGCGTCGTCCTGACGTCCCCAACCGGTGATACTGTTCAGTACGTATTGCAAATATTGTATACAGACTCCAACAATGCAGCCGAATACGAAGCTCTGTTGCATGGTCTTCGGATGGCAGTCTCCATGGGCATTCAACGCCTGGAGGTGCATGGGGATTCAAACCTCGCAATATCCCAAATAAATGGAGACTTTAACGCCAAGGATCCGAAAATGGCGGCCTATCTAAACGCCGTCCTAAAACTGTCAGCTCGGTTCGAGGGCCTCGAATTTCACCATGTGGCTCGGGAAAACAATCAGGCGGCGGATATCCTCGCCCGCATCGGCGCAAAACGTGATGCGGTCCCCCCAACATATTTTTGGAAAGGCTGTTCAATCCATCCGTAGTATGGGAAGGGGACACCGGTAACAACAGTCCGGACCCGGCCAAAATACCCGATACTGAACTCTCTGACACAATCAGAGGCTCCGCCACCGAAATAACACCTTCAGCCCACGAAATAATGGCCATTATTGCCCCGTGGACAGAACCATTCCTGGCCTACCTAACTAGACAGGAACTTCCGGAGGACCAAAATGAGGCACGCTGCATAGTGCGGCGATCCAAGGCCTACAGGGTCCATGAGGGAGAATTGTACAAAAAAAGCACTACCGGAGTCCTTCAAAGGTGCATCTCCGAAGAGGAAGGGCGGAATCTTTTGGCAGAAATTCACGCCGGACTCGACGGTCATCACGCCGCAGCCCGGGCTCTTGTAAGCAAGGCCTTCCGTACAGGATTCTATTGGCCAACGGCCTGGGCAGATGCACAGGACTTGGTCCAACGCTGCGCCGGTTGCCAGCTCTTTGCAAATCAAAGCCACATGCCACCCACCACCCTCCAAACAATCCCCATTACATGGCCCTTTGCGGTCTGGGGGCTTGACATGGTTGGACCCCTTAAAGGGGGAACCCACAAGAAAAAATACTTATTGGTCATGGTGGATAAATTCACCAAATGGATAGAGGCCAAACCTGTTAAAACAGCCGAATCCGGACCAGTGATAGACTTCATATCCGGGGTTGTACACCGTTATGGCGTCCCCCGCAGCATCATCACTAATAATGGCACGAACTTCATGGCCGACGAGGTAAAACTCTGGTGCAGCAAAATGGGCATCAAGCTCGATTATGCTTCAGTCTATCACCCACAAACCAACGGTCAAGTCGAGCGAGCAAACGGTCTTATAATGAACGGCATTAAACCCATATTAGTGCGCTCCTTAATGGAGTCTCACACGCACTGGGTAGAGGAGCTCGACTCCATACTCTGGGGGCTGCGGACCACGCCGAATAGTAGTACCGGATATACACCCTTCTTTATGGTGTACGACGCAGAGGCAGTCTTGCCCTGTGACATAATTCATGACTCACCTCGAGTGCGCATGTACGAAGAAAGAGAAGCTGAGCTCGATCGGTAGGACAGTTTGGACACCCTGGAGGAGGAGCACGACTTAGCCAAAGCCCGTTCCGCATTTTATCAGCAACAGGCTCATAGATACCAAAGCAGAGAAGTACGGGCCAAAACTTATAATGTTGGCGACCTAGCTCTACGCCTGCCGGATAAGAAAAAGAACAAGCTCGAGCCCAAATGGGAAGGTCCCTTCATTATTGACCAAGTTCTGACTGGTGGAGCGTACCGACTACGGGATGGATCGACTAGTCGACTCGAGCCGAACCCATGGAACGCGGCCAGGCTCCGAAGATTCTACGCCTAGCACCGGACTCTATGTTAGTCCCCTCCCTTTGTCCATTTTCTGCATATACATTATCTATCTTGTTTCTCTTTTTCTTTCTTTCTTTTATTATTTCTCTAGGCCTTCAAGGGTCACCTTGTGCCTCGCTTGCACATTACAGATGTGCTAGCCGCACTCTTCATACCTGGGGGCTTCTTTCACAGAAGCTTAAATTATTTATCTGGGCCTCATGCCCCACACATGTGTTATACTTCCGCATGTACCTTTTTTCACCACTATATGCATCGATATGACTTAAGTTTTGGCCAAGCTGGGTTGCCTGGCTCTTGTATTTATGCCCTACGTTCCCGTTAATTTGGCTAGGGCATAAGGGGAGCACCTCTGCGATTGTTACTATCGAGTCAGCCGGATGTGTACCTCAGACTGGGCGAAGCCGAAAGCTAGCGTTCTTAAGGGAATATTCGGTCGGTGAACAAAAGATGATTTTTATTTATTGTCCATATCTGCCCCCTAGATGTTTTTCCTGCGTTTCCTATCGCAGTCCGGACATGCACTTTAGGGCATGCTTACCTAGGGAAAGCAACCCTTAACGGAACTATTCTCCCTGGAAGATGTTTCTTACTACCCATGTAATATAACATAACTAGTTGGGCACTTGTCTGATAAATCACTAATGACCCCTATGCCTGGTCTCCACGCATATCCCGGTTCTTATATAACTAAGCGGGTATTCGGATACACTCCGGACTATTGGGCCCGGAAGTTGAAGCGAAAAGGTCCGCAACGACAAATGATCTACAATCCGGCTAGAAGGCATTATACATGTCACTTTAATTACATAGTCATGCAGACTGACTAAATCCCTCTTCTATACCATCCAACAGGCAGTCTAGCTTACAATCTTATTGAGAATACTTTGCGGCTAATTCTACTTGCCCATAAACTAAGCTAACGGGGATCTCTTTTCCGTCGGGCCCCATAGGTCTAACCTCAGCCATGTGATTTGGGTCTGCCTTGGTATACCGCGTCTTCACCATGGCCCAGGCTTCTCTAGCACCCTGTCGGCAGGCTGATATCTTCCATAATCGGAAGCGCCGCCGTGCTCCCTTGAGCTTCTCCGCAAGCTCGGCAACGCCCTCTGGCAGGGAGACGGACGGCCACAAGGCCTGGGCCACAGGGAGATGTGACAGCTCGGACAGAAGATCACCCGTAGACCCGGGCATTTCTTGTGCGGGACGACCCATCATCATACCTACAGACATAACGCTGTTAGTCGGCTTCTTCGCTGAACTCCCTTAAAAGGATTCGTTCAAGCACTTACTGAAAATGTCACGCCGAAGCCGCTTATTCTCCTTCTCGGAGTCTGCAAGTTGGCCATGAACGTCTTTTAGTTCCACGCTCAGCTTAATATTGGCATCTTGGAGATTGTTTTTCTCCCGCCTAACCTCAGTCAGCACGCGTTTGCCAGCCTCTAGCTGTCGCATAACATGTTGGTCCTCCGGATTCTCTCCAGATTCATCTGCAACATCTGTTGTTAGATCTGCAGCCATGTCGCACGTTATATGGTAACCATCATTCTTTAGAGTAAAATGTTACCAGCAGGTGACTTTTTCGGTTCCTGCAATGCGGCCACAGCAGCCCGCAGTTGGGTCTTGCATTCCTCCAGCTCCTGTGACAGCCAGTATTCTTCTCTGTAAGAACCCGCATAATAAAGATGATCCTTAAATCAGTTCTGCTAACTGTTTCAAGTCTCAGGGGCTACTGATACATATAAATCGTCAGATTTACTCACCCGTACATCCTTTACATACTGATCCGTGGCTCTGGCTAGACCATCTTGAGCAGCACGGAGGTACGCCTCTCCAGAATTGAAGGCGTCAAACGCCTCTAGTGAGAAACAAGCATCATGGAGTACGGCCCGGCGGCGCCTATGATTCATGGCGCTTTCCACTTCTGAGTTTGTAGCGGATAATCTATCCGCATCCTCTGTAGGGGGATTATCCGGCGCCTTCCCCATATCGTCTTCTGCCTCCATGTCCGGTCCTGGCGCCCGACTGGTGGAAGCGTGATTGGCAACATCGCCGGACATATTCCGGCGAGCATTTTTTCTGTTAAAGAAACGCAGGTGTCATTACATTTTAAAGGCAACAACCACGGAGCGGGGTTTTTCTTATACCTTTGCGCCGGCGTCTCCGTCCTGACCGCCTTCCTTTTTGGCCTACCCGGCCTCGGTGCCTCTTGTTGGCGAGATGTTGCGGATTCGGCAGGGCGTCCCGAATGCCTTCCCTATAAAAGATGCCATGTGTATATGGTGGGTGAAGTGCCTAAAAGGGGATCCTAGTTTTTGAGTTGGGATTTTTGGTTTTTCTTACTTGCGATGCAGGGAGCAGTCCGGGATAGTCGGCCGTAATGGCCACCATGGCATCGTCGCAGCTTAACTGATAGAACTATCGGTCTATCAGCGCCACGAATATAACCGGATATTCTTCAAGTCCGGAGTCGAGGGCCCGGTCAGGGTCCTCTGGTTGTGGAGAAGGGCTGCTGACCTCCTTTATGTCTTTTCGCAGTTCCTGCCGCGAAGTGGCAAGGTGAATACTTACGACAAAGAATGCGGGAAAAATGGGAGCGGGGAGATATAACTTACCCAGCTTGGACGATTGTACATGGAGAATCCATCCCGTGGCTTGATGCAGGTGAACTCCTCTTCCTCACCCTTGAACAATTCGGACAGAATTTTTGCTAAAGCGGCAGCATTGTCCGGTGCCCGCGGTATTGAAGTGGTTGCACTCCCCGCATTATGCAAATCGACATAGCTTCAATTATTGTCAATCCTGATTGAGCCAGTGCTTTGATACGGTTCATCAGATAGAGGACTTCTCTGTTGTCTTCCGCCTGGGGGCTCCGTGGGCGCCAACTTCGGCGCTTCTTCAGAGGAGCATTGTTGAACTCAGGAAGACCCCGCCGAACAGGGTCCGGAAGGGGAACGTCCTCCATATAAAACCATTCTGAAGGCTAGTCTTCGGACGACTTCTTCGGGGTACCGAACAGGTATCTGGTATCGGTGATGTGCCATATTTCGGCCCCGCCCACTTGATAAAGTGATCTCCTCTGTATGCGAGGGATGAGGCAAAATAGCCTTTTCCACAGCTCAAAGTGAGCCTCGCAGCCCAGGAACAACTCACAGAGAGCAACATAGCCGGCGATATGTAGAATGGAGGCAGGGGTGAGATTGTGTAATTGGAGGCCGTAGAACTCCAGGAGCCCGCGGAGGAACGGATGAATTGGAAATCCTAGTCCCCTTAGTAAATAAGGAACAAGGCATACCCGTTCCCCCATGGAGGGACATGGAAAGCTCTCCGCTTGCTCCCCGCCATTGTAGGTGGCAAGCCCGGCTCGAACGGGCACCATATACGCCGGAGGGAGAAATCCCTTAGTCTGCAGTTCGACTGTGCGGGACTGAATACCTCTCCCAATCACCGGGCTTAGGGCTACGGGGGTGGGAGGAGGAGCTGCGGAGGTCGGCCATGCTGGAATGGATCCTTACGAAACACGCTCTGATGGATTCTCGCTGGGGGAGGATGGTATGGATCGGATCTAAGAATCCCCATCCCTTTAATAGACAATTTATTTACCCGGCTAGGGGGCGAATGTAAAAACGCCCTGGCACCTCGTATTCATTTGACACGTGGGAGAAAGCCCTTATTGGGCACAGAAGCCAAGAGGTTCAACATTTATGGAGCCGGACACTGCTTACGAACACTTGAAAATTGGAGAAGAACCCGCCTTGCAATGCCGAAGACAACACTGCGCGCCGGACTCATCGTCATTGAAGCCTGGTTCGGGAGCTACTGAGGGAGTCCTGGATTAGGGGGTCTCCGGCCAGCCGGATTATATCCTTTGGCCGGACTGTTGGACTATGAAGATAAAAGATTGAAGACTTTGTCTTGTGTCTGGATGGGACTCTACTTGGCGTGGAAGGCAAGCTTAAGCAATACGGATATGTATATCTCCTCCTTTGTAACCGACCTTGTGTAACCCTAGCCCCCTCCGGTGTCTATATAAACCGGAGGGTTTTAGTCCGTAGGACAACATATAATCATACCATAGGCTAGCTTCTAGGGTTTAGCCTCTCCGATCTCGTGGTAGATCTACTCTTGTACTACCCATATCATCAATATTAATCAAGCAGGACATAGGGTTTTACCTCCATCAAGAGGGCCCAAACCTGGGTAAAACATCGTGTCCCCTGCCTCCTGTTACCATCCGCCCTAGACGCACAGTTCGGGAACCCTACCCGAGATCCGCCGGTTTTGACACCGACACCGACGATCGAATCTTGGGCAAGTAACATACCGATGACAAAAGGAATAACGTATACCGTTATGCGATTTGACCGATAAAGATCTTCATAGAATATGTAGGAGCCAATATGAGCATCCAGGTTCCGCTATTGGTTATTGACCGGAGACATGTCTCGGTCATGTCTACATAGTTCTCGAACCCGTAGGGTCCGCATGCTTAACGTTCGGTGATGATCGGTATTACGAGTTTATATGTTTTGATGTACCGAAGGTGGTTCGGAGTCCCGGATTTGATCACGGACATGACGAGTAGTCTCGAAATGGTCGAGACATAAAGATCGATATATTGGAAGCCTATGTTTGGACATCGGAATGGTTCCGGATGAGTTCGGGCATTTTCCGGAGTACCGGGAGGTTAGGGGAACCCCCCGGGGAGTATGCGGGCCTTATTGGACCTTAGTGGAAAAGAGGAGAGGGAAGGAAAAGGTGGGAGGCGCGCCCCCCTAGCCCAATCCAAATTGGGAGGGGGCCGCCCCCCCCCCTTTTTTTCTTTCTCCTCTCCTCCCCTTCCTTCTCTCCTACTCCTACTACATGGAAGGGGGGAATCCTACTCCCGGTGGGAGTAGGAATCCCCTAGGGTGCGCCATAGAGAGGGCCGGCCCCTCCCCTCATCCATTCCTTTATATACGGGGGAGGGGGCACCCCATAAACAAACAAGTTAATCATTGATTTTTAGCCGTGTGTGGTGCACCCCTCCACCATAATCCACCTCGGTAGTATCATAGCGGTGCTTAGGCGAAGCCCTGTTCTGGTAGCAACATCATCACTGTCATCATGCCGTCGTGCTGATGAAACTCTCCCTCAAAGCTCTACTGGATCATGAGTTCGCGGGACGTCACCGAGCTAAACGTGTGCAGATCGCGGAGGTGTCGTGCCTTCGGTGCTAGATTGGTCGATCGTGAAGACGTACGACTACATCAACCACATTGTCATAACGCTTCCGCTTACGGTCTACGAGGGTACGTAGACGATACTCTCCCCTCTCGTTGTTATGCATCACCATGATCTTGCCTGTGCGTAGGAATTTTTTTTGAAATTATTGTGTTCCCCAACAGTGGCATTCGAGCCAGGTTTATGCGTAGATGTTATATGCACGAGTAGAACAGAAAGGAGTTGTGGGCGTGGGTATATACATATTGCTTGTCATCACTAGTTTGATTCTTGATTCAGCGGCATTGTTGGATGAAGCGTCCTAGACCGACATTACGCATACGCTTACGCGAGACTGGTTCTACCGACGTGCTTCGCACACCGGTGGCTAGTGGGTGTCTGTTTCTCCAGCTTTAGTTGAATCGGATTCAATGAACAGGTTTCTTTCTGAAGATCAAAAAGCAATCACTATACCATGTTATGTTTTTTGATGCGTAGGTAAGAACGGTTCTTGCTTAGCCCGTAGCAGCCACGTCAAACTTGCAACAACAAAGTAGAGGACGTCTAACTTGTTTTTGCAGGGCTTGTTGTGATGTGATATGGTCAAGACGTGATGAGATATAAATTGTTGTATGAGATGATCATGTTTTGTTGAAGTTATCGGCAACTGGCAGGAGCCATATGGTTGTCGCTTTATTGTATGAAATGCAATCGCCATGTAATTGCTTTACTTTATCACTAAGCGGTAGCGATAGTCGTAGAAGCAATAGTTGGCGAGACGACAACGATGCTTCGATGGATATCAAGGTGTCAAGCCGGTGACAATGGTGATCATGACGGTGCTTTGGAGATGGAGATTGTCGGTGTCAAAACCGGCGGATCTCGGGTAGGGGGTCCCGAACTGTGCGTCTAAGGCGGATGGTAACAGGAGGCAGGGGACACGATGTTTTACCCAGGTTTGGGCCCTCTTGATGGAGGTAAAACCCTACGTCCTGCTTGATTTATTCTTGATGATATGAATATTACAAGAGTTGATCTACCACGAGATCGGAGAGGCTAAACCCTGGAAGCTAGCCTATGGTATGATTGTATGTTGTCCTACGGACTAAAACCCTCCGGTTTATATAGACATCGGAGGGGGCTAGGGTTACACAAGGTCGGTTAGAAAGGAGGAGATATCCATATCCGTACTGCCTAGCTTGCCTTCCACGCCAAGTAGATTCCTATCCGGACACGGGACGAAGTCTTCAATCTTGTATCTTCATAGTCCAACAGTCCAGCCAAAGGATATAGTCTGGCTGTCCGGAGACCCCCTAATCCAGGACTCCCTCAGTAGCCCCTGAACCAGGCTTCAATGACGATGAGTCCGGCGCGCAGTGTTATCTTCGGCATTGCAAGGCGGGTTCCTCCTCCGGATACACCACAGAAGAATTTGAATAAAAGGATAGTGTTCGACCCTGCAAAATACGTTCCACATACCACCGTAGAGAGAATAATATTTCCACAAATCTAATCTGCCGACACGTTTTGGCAACATGACATCATGCCATGGCTTGGTGATTATTCGAACCGTTTTTCTTTAACTAGCCCCGCACATAACGCGAGGCAGTTTCTTGACACGTCTTGTCAAAGCAGAGATCGTGTCCCCCTTATTACGGGATTCTCATAAATACGGCCGTGGGTAACCCAACCGCGCCTAGGACTCCTAGATTTTAGGCAAGTCCCAAACGGCTACGAGGAGGACGCTTGATATTCACCCTCTTTATAAAGGGACAAGGCTTTTACTTTTTCCCTCCCGTGCTCAATCGAATCCTTCCCCCGCCTCGAGTTCTAACACCCAAAGCCCAGGTCAGGTGCTTTGGATCTCCAATCATGTCCGGATCGAGCCTCCAGGGCCGGTGGATGCCTTCCTTCGTCACGGAAGAGGATATCAAGAAGTTGAGGGAGGCAAGATACCTGACCGCCGAAGTTTCGCATCGGCTGCCTGCCCGAGGGCAGGTCGTCCCAACTCCTAAACCCAATGAAGACGTCGTGTTCATCTCCCACTTCCTCCGAGGACTAGGCCTCACTCTGGATCCCTTCGTTAGGGGTTTGATGTTCTATTACGAGCTTGATTTCCACGATCTAGCCCCGGATTCCTTTCTCCACATCTCGGCATTTATTGTCGTATGTGAGGCCTTCCTCCGCATTACCCCTCACTTCGGCATGTGGCTCAAGACCTTTGATGTGAAGCCGAAGATGGTTGAGGGGCAGCATGCAGCGTGCGGAGGGGCATTAATAAGCAAGATCGCTGGAGCTCTGTGGCCAAAGGGTTCCTTTCCAGAGGTGTCCGGATTATGGCAACGGGAGTGGTTCCACGTCACCACTCCCAGAAGTGCCAAGTGGGTAGCTTCCCCCGCCTTTCGCTCGGGCCCTCCACCACAACTGATGTCATGGATCACCAGGGGGCTGAGCTGGGGTCCGGCCAAGGATGTGCCCATAGTGTAGAGCCGCATCCGAGATCTCTTCGAGGGAGATTTTAGTTTTCTTATGGTAGTGCAAGTCATGTTGGTTCATCGAGTCCAGCCTTGCAAACGGAAAATTTAAAACATGCTCTTCGGGCTGTCTTCTTTATTCTGGCGTTTATTCTTGCTGCGTCGTGATTTCCCGTTTCCATCCTTGACTTCGGATGTACTTGGGTCGCTGGTGCTGCATCGGGCTAACTAGCTGTCCTCGCCCGCGCAAAAACGGGTCATGAGGCTTGTTAATGCTGCCATTGTTCTCGGCTTTTCTTGACCGAGGTGTCTGGCAAGACATTCGTCTCGAACGCTATGCTTGAAAGCTGCTAAGGCTTCGGCATCCGGATAGTCGACTATTTGGTTCTTTTTAGTGAGGAACCTGCTCCAAAGTTTTCGGGCTGACTCACCGGCTGTTGAACTATATGACTTAAATCTTCTGCATCCGGTGGTCGGACATATGTCCCTTGAAAATTTGCCCGAAAGGCGTCTTTGAGCTCTTCCCAGCTTCCGATGGATTTTTCGGGGAGGCTTTTAAGCCAGTGCCGAGCTGGCCCTTTGAGCTTGAGGGCTAAGTACTTGATGGCGTGGATATCATCTCCTCGAGCCATATGGATATGGAGGATGTAGTCCTCAATCCAGACCCCAGGGTCTGTTGTTCCGTCGTATGCCTCTATGTTTACGGGTTTGAATCCCTCTGGAAATTCATGATCCAGCACCTCGTCGGTGAAACATAGAGGGTGTGCGGCACCCCTGTATCTGGGTGTACCGTGGTGTTCAGATGTTTGTTGTGTTGCATTGTATGTTGGAGCACGCTTGCGTGGTCCATAGATGGATTTGGTTGCGCCGTCCTTTTGATGCAAGCCCTTACGCGGATCGCGTACTGGTTTATGTGCGGCGTCGTCTGCCGCTTTATGATGGCTATGAGGTCGTCCATCCGACCGGATGGCCATTTTATTTTTTAATTGTGGAGGATCTAGGCCTACTCATCAAATTCAGGTAGCAACTTTCGCTTCGGATAGCTCTTGGTGTGGCAATTACTGTCGTACTTCACTGCAGTGTTGAGTACTTCACTCCATTTGATTTTGAGTGTGTCTTGTGCAGCCTTGAGCCTTTGCTTCTGTTTTTTCACGCTCCTCGTCGTGGCAACAAGCCTTTGGTGCGCGTTATGTTGCTCCTGGCGCCTGTCCGGTGTGGTGTCGACCGGACTGTTATCTTCGACAGGGTCGGGTTGTTCGGTTTGGTTCCCCGTGTTTCCCTGGTCGGGCGATGGTTCACCTTGCTCTATCACTGGGTCTATATGATCGTTATTTCTGCCGAGGCGGGATTTGGAGCGGCGTTTACGCCGCCGCTTTGACTACTTCTCGAGGGAACAACCCTTCGCTGCGTCCTTCCGTTCCTCGTCGTTGTTTTCTTTGGGTGTGTCCACCATGTATACGTTATGTGACGAAGTGGGCGTCCAGTGCCCTGTGGGCAGTGGTTCCTGTTTGTCTCCTGCATCATCGTCCATACCGTCGATGTCTTCGGAGTCGAAGTCGAGCATGTCGGTTAAGTCATCAACAGTGGCTACTAAGTGGGTGGTGGATGGGCGGCGAATTTCTTCGTCATCCGCATCCCAATCCTATCGGACATAATTCGGCCAGGACCCTCCTGACAAGGAGAGAGACCTTAATGAGTTCAGTATGTCGTCGAAGGGCGAGTGCTGAAAAATATCCGTGGAGGTAAACTCCATGATCGGCGCCCAATCGGAGTCGACAGGAACGGGCGCAGGCGGTTCGGAGTCCGTGGTCGGAGAAGGATCCGGCGGTTTGGCAACACGGCTCTCGTGAAGGGTAAGGTCGATATTCGGCTCGATTGTCGCTGAGGATATGGCCTCCATGGCGGGGTCTATCCACCCGTCCATGGATGGCGCAACTGGCTCCGAATTAAGGGTCGGAGCGGCTGCCGGTGCGATTTCTTGAACACTGTCCGATGGTAGAGCTAAATCGTACTCATCGTGACCGCGTGGCACACAAGGCAGGGGCTCGAATCCGTCGAAGATCAAGTCTCCGTGGATATCGGCCGTGTAGTTTAAGCTTCCAAACCTGACCTGGTGGCCAGGGGCGTAACTTTCGATCTGCTCTAGATGGCCAAGCGAGTTGGCCCGGAGTGCGAAGCCGCTGAACACAAAGATCTGTCCGGGGAGAAAAGTCTCACCCTGGACTGCATCGCTATCAATGGTAGTAGGAGCCATCAAGCCTAACGGCGACGACACAGAGGAACTCTCAATGAAAGCACCAATGTCGGTGTCAAAACCGGCGGATCTCGGGTAGGGGGTCCCGAACTGTGCGTCTAAGGTGGATGGTAATAGGAGGCAGGGGACACGATGTTTTACCCAGGTTCGGGCCCTCTTGATGGAGGTAAAACCCTACGTCCTGCTTGATTTATTCTTGATGATATGAGTATTACAAGAGTTGATCTACCACGAGATCGGAGAGGCTAAAGCCTAGAAGCTAGCCTATGGTATGATTGTATGTTGTCCTACGGACTAAAACCCTCCGGTTTATATAGACACCGGAGGGGGCTAGGGTTACACAAGGTCGGTTACAAAGGAGGAGATATCCATATCCATACTGGCTAGCTTGCCTTACACGCCAAGTAGAGTCCTATCCGGACACGGGACGAAGTCTTCAATCTTGTATCTTCATAGTCCAACAGTCCGGCCAAAGGATATAGTCCGGTTTTCTGGAGACCCCCTAATCCAGGACTCCCTAAGAGATCAAAGGCACAAGATGATGATGGCCATATCATATCACTAATATTGATTGCAGGTGATGTTTATCCTTTATGCATCTTATTTTGCTTAGTTCGGTGGTAGCATTATAAGATGATCTCTCACTAAATTTCAAGGTATAAGTGTTCTCCCTGAGTATGCACCGTTGTTACAGTTCGTTGTGCCGAGACACCACGTGATGATCGGGTGTGATAAGGTCTGCGTCCACATACAATGGGTGCAAGCCAGTTTCGCACACGTGGAATACTCGGGTTAAACTTGACGAGCCTAGCATATGCAGATATGGCCTCAAAACACTAGAGACCGAAAGGTCGAGCGTGAATCATATAGTAGATATGATCAACATAGTGATGTTCACCATTGAAAACTACTCCATCTCACGTGATGATCAGACATGGTTTAGTTGATATTGATCACGTGATCACTTAGATGATTAGAGAGATGTCTATCTAAGTGGGAGTTCTTCAGTAATTTGATTAATTGAACTTTAATTTATCATGAACTTAGTACCTGATAGTATTTTGCATGTCTATGTTGTTGTAGATAGATGGCTTGTGTTGTTGTTCCATTGAATTTTAATGCGTTCCTAGAGAAAGCTAAGTTGAAAGATGATGGTAGCAACTACACGGACCGGGTCCGTAACTTGAGGATTATCCTCATTGCTGCACAGAAGAATTACGTCCTGGAAGCACCGCTAGGTGACAAACCCGCTGCAGGAGCAATGCCAGATGTTATGAACACCTGGCAGAGCAAAGCTGATGACTACTCGATAGTTCAGTGTGCCATGCTTTACGGCTTAGAACCGGGACTTCAAGGACGTTTTGAACGTCATGGAGCATATGAGATGTTCCAGGAGTTGAAGTTAATATTTCAAGAAAATGCCAGGATTGAGAGATATGAAGTCTCCAATAAGTTCTACAGCTACAACATGGAGGAGAATACTTCTGTCAGTGAACATATACTCAGAATGTCTGGGGACCACAACCACTTGACTCAGCTGGGAGTTAATCTTCCTGATGATAGTGTCATCGACAGAGTTCTTCAATCACTGCCACCAAGCTACAAGAGCTTCAAGATGAACTATAATATGCAAGGGATGGATAAGACGATTCCTGAGCTCTTCGCAATGCTAAAGGCTGCGGAGGTAGAAATCAAGAAGGAGCATCAAGTGTTGATGGTCAACAAGACCAGCGGTTTCAAGAAAAAGGGTAAAGGGAAGAGGGGAACTTCAAGAAGAACAGCAAGCCAGTTGCTGCTCAAGTGAAAAACCCCAAGTCTGGACCTAAGCCTGAGACTGAGTGCTTCTACTGCAAAGGAACTGGTCACTGGAAGCGGAACTGCCGAAAGTATTTGGCGGAGAAGAAGGATGGCAAAGTGAAAGGTATATTTGATATACATGCTATTGATGTGTACCTTACTAATGCTCGTAATAGTGCCTGGGTATTTGATACTGGTTCAGTTGCTAACATTTGCAACTCAAAACAGGGGCTACTGATTAAGCGAAGATTGGCTAAGGACGAGGTGATGATGCGTGTGGGAAATGGTTCCAAAGTCGATGTGATCGCTATCAGCACGCTACCTCTACATCTACCTTTGGGATTAGTATTAGACCTAAATAATTGTTATTTGGTGCCAGCGTTGAGCATGAACATTATATCTGGATCTTGTTTGATGCGAGACGGTTATTCATTTAAATCAGAGAATAATTGTTGTTCTATTTATATGAGTAATATCTTTTATGGTTATGCACCCCTGATGAGTGGTCTATTTTTACTAAATCTTGATAGTAGTGATACACATGTTCATAGTATTGAAGCCAAAAGATGCAGAGTTGATAATGATAGTGCAACTTATTTGTGGCACTGCCGTTTAGGTCAAATTGGTGTAAAGCGCATGAAGAAACTCCATTCTGATGGACTTCTGGAATCACTTGATTATGAATCACTTGGTACTTGCGAACCATGCCTCATGGGCAAGATGACTAAAACTCTGTTCTCCGGAACAATGGAGCGAGCAACAGAGTTATTGGAAATCATACATACTGATGTATGTGGTCCAATGAACATTGAAGCTCACGGCGGATATCATTATTTTCTCACCTTCACAGATGATTTGAGCAGATATGGATATATCTACTTAATGAAACATAAGTCTGAAACATTTGAAAAGTTCAAAGAATTTCATAGTGAAGTGGAAAATCATCGTAACAAGAAAATCAAGTTTCTACGATCTGATCGTGGAGGCGAATATTTGAGTTATGAGTTTGGACTTCATTTGAAACAATGCGGAATAGTTTCGCAGCTCACGCCACCTGGAACACCACAGCGTAATGGTGTGTCCGAACGTCGTAATCGTACTTTACTAGATATGGTGTGATCTATGATGTCTCTCACTGATTTACCGCTATCGTTTTGGGGTTACACTTTAGAGACAGTTGCATTCACGTTAAATAGGGCACCATCTAAATCCGTCGAGATGACACCTTATGAACTGTGGTTTGGCAAGAAACCCAAGTTATCGTTTCTTAAAGTTTGGGGTTGTGATGCTTATGTGAAAAAACTTCAACCTGATAAGCTCGAACCCAAATTGGAGAAATGTGTCTTCATAGGATACCCAAAGGAGACTGTTGGGTACACCTTATATCACAGATCTGAAGGCAAGATATTCATTGCTAAGAATGGATCCTTTCTAGAGAAGGAGTTTCTCTCGAAAGAAATGAGTGGGAGGAAAGTAGAACTTGACGAGGTAATTGTACCTTCTCCCTTATTGGAAAGTAGTTCATCACTGAAATCAGTTCCAGTGATTCCTACACCAGAAAGTGAGGAAGCTAATGATGATGATCATGAAACTTCTGATCAAGTTACTACCGAACCTCGTAGGTCAACCAGAGTAAGATCCGCACCAGAGTGGTACGGTAATCCTGTTCTGTAAGTCATGTTACTTGACCATGATGAACCTACGAACTATGAGGAAGCGATGATGAGCCCAGATTCCACAAAATGGCTTGAAGCCATGAAATATGAGATGGGATCCATGTATGAGAACAAAGTGTGGACTTTAGTTGACTTGCCCGATGATCGGCAGGCCATAGAGAATAAATGGATCTTCAAGAAGAAGACTGACGCTGACGGTAATGTTCCTGTCTACAAAGTTCGACTTGTTGCGAAAGGTTTTCGACAAGTTCAAGGAGTTGACTACGATGAGACCTTCTCACCCGTAGCGACTCTTAAGTCCGTCCGAATAATGTTAGCAATTGCCACATTTTATGATTATGAAATTTGGCAAATGGATGTCAAAACTGCATTCCTTAATGGATACCTTAAACAAGAGTTGTATATGATGCAACCAGAAGGTTTTGTCGATCCAAAAGGTACTAACAAAGTGTGCAAGCTCCAGCGATCCATTTATGGACTGGTGCAAGCCTCTCGGAGTTGGAATACACGCTTTGATAGTGTGATCAAAGCATATGGTTTTTTACTGACTTTTGGAGAAGCCTGTATTTACAAGAAAGTGAGTGGGAGCTCCGTAGCATTTCTGATATTATATGTAGATGTCATATTGTTGATCAGAAATGATACTAAATTTCTGAATAGCATAAAAGGATACTTGAATAAGAATTTTTCAATGAAAGACCTCAGTTAAGCTGCTTCTATATTGGGCATCAAGATCTATATAGATAGATCAAGACACTTGATTGGACTTTCACAAAGCACATACCTTGATAAAGTTTTGAAGAAATTCAAAATGGATCAGGCAAAGAAAGGGTTCTTGCCTGTATTACAAGGTGTGAAGTTGAGTCAGACTCAATGCCCGACCAATGCAGAAGATAGAGAGAAAATGAAAGGTGTTCCCTATGCTTCGGCCATAGGCTCTATCATGTATGCAATGTTGTGTACCAGACCTGATGTGTGCCTTGCTATAAGTTTAGCAGGGAGGTACCAAAGTAATCCAGGAGTGGATCACTGCACAGCGGTCAAGAACATCCTGAAATACCTGAAAAGGACTAAGGATATGTTTCTCGTATATGGAGGTGACAAAGCTTTGACACTGATCCGGATGACTCTAAGTCACAAACCGGATACGTGTTTTTATTAAATGGTGGAGCTGTCAGTTGGTGAAGTTCCAAGCAGAGCGTCGTGGCGGGATCTACGTGTGAAGTAGAATACATAGCTGCTTCGGAAGCAGCAAATGAAGGAGTCTGGATGAAGGAGTTCATATCCGATCTAGGTGTCATACCTAGTGCATCGGGTCCAATGAAAATCTTTTGTGACAATACTAGTGCAATTGCCTTGGCAAAGGAATCCAGATTTCACAAGAGAACCAAGCACATCAAGAGACGCTTCAATTCCATCCGCGATCAAGTCAAGGAGGGAGACATAGAGATTTGCAAGATACATACGGATCTGAATGTTGCAGACCCGTTGACTAAGCCTCTCTCACGAGCAAAACATGACCATCACCAAGACTCCATGGGTGTTAGAATCATTACAGTGTAATCTAGATTATTGACTCTAGTGCAAGTGGGAGACTGAAGGAAATATGCCCTAGAGGCAATAATGAAGTTGTTATTTATATTTCCTTATATCATGATAAATGTTTATTATTCATGCTAGAATTGTATTAACCGGAAACTTAGTACATGTGTGAATACATAGACAAACAGTGTCACTAGTTTGCCTCTACTTGACTAGCTCGTCGAATCTATGATGGTTATGCTTCCTAACAATAGACATGAGTTGTCATTTGATTAACGGGATCACATCATTAGAGAATGATGTGATTGACTTGACCCATCTGTTAGCTTAGCACGATGATTGTTTATTTTGTTGCTATTGCTTTCTCCATAACTATACATGTTCATATGACTATGAGATCATGCAACTCCCGAATACCGGAGGAACACTTTGTGTGCTACCAAACGTCACAACGTAACTGGGTGATTATAAAGGTGCTCTACAGGTGTCTCCGATGGTGTTTGTTGAGTTGGCATGGATCAAGATTAGGATTTGTCACTCCAATTGTCGGAGAGGTATCTCTGGGCCCTCTCGGTAATGTACATCACTATAAGCATTGCAACCAATGTAGATAATGAGTTAGTTACGGGATGTAGCATTACGGAATGAGTAAAGAGACTTGCCGGTAACGAGATTGAACTAGGTATTGAGATACCAACGATCGAATCTCGGGCAAGTAACATACCGATGACAAAGGGAACAGCGTATATCGTTATGTGGTTTGACAGATAAAGATCTTCGTAGAATATGTAGGAGCCAATATGAGCATCCAGGTTCCGCTATTGGTTATTGACCGGAGACATGTCTCGGTCATGTCTACATAGTTCTCGAACCCGTAGGGTCCGCACGCTTAACGTTCGGTGATGATCGGTATTATGAGTTTATATGTGTTGATGTACAGAAGGTAGTTCGGAGTCCTGGATTTGATCACGGACATGACGAGGAGTCTCGAAATGGTCGAGACATAAAAATCGATATATTGGAAGCCTATGTTTGGACATCGGAATGGTTCCGAATGAGTTCGGGCTTTTTTCGAGTACCGAGAGGTTACCGGAACCCCCCGGGGAGTATATGGGCCTTATTGGGCCTTCGTGGAAAAGATGAGAGGGAAGGAAAATGTGGGAGGCGCGTCCCCCTAGCCCAATCCGAATTGGGAGGGCCCCCCTTCCTTCTCTCCTACTCCTACTACATGGAAGGGGGGAATCCTACTCCCGGTGGGAGTAGGACTCCCCTAGGGCGCGCCATAGAGATGGCTGGCCCCTACCCTCCTCCACTCCTTTATATAAGGGGGAGGGGGGCACCCCATAGACACACAAGTTGATCATTGATCTTTTAGCCGTGTGCGGTGCCCCCCTCCACCATAATCCACCTCAGTAATATCGTAGCGGTGCTTAGGTGAAGCCCTGTTCCGGTAGCAACATCATCACCGTCATCACGCCGTCGTGCTAACGAAACTCTCCCTTGAATCTCTACTGGATCGTGAGTTCGCGGGACGTCACTGAGTTGAACGTGTGCAGATCGCGGAGGTGTCATACCTTTGGTGCTAGATTGGTCGATCGTGAAGACGTACGACTACATCAACCGCATTGTCATAACGCTTCCGCTTACGGTCTACGAGGGAACGTAGACGATACTCTCCCCTCTCATTGCTATGCATCACCATGATCTTGCGTGTGTGTAGGAAATTTTTTGAAATTACTGCGTTCCCCAACACTAGGTTGAGCACTTGAGCATGAGAGTGTGTGTTGGTCATGTGGTGTGTGCATGCATGCGTGTGTCCGTGCGTGTGAGTGTTGCGTGCGTGGCTGCGTGTGTACATGTGAGTGTTGCGTGCGTGCGTGGTTGCATGTGTTCGTGTGAGTGTTGCGTGCATGCAGTTTGTGTGCATGCGTGTGTGTGTATAATCACCACACCAGCTCATGTGTGTTAAAACAGACGGCTCAGCATACCAATACAAGGCCACCTTGTCCGCTGTGCCTGCGGCCATGACTTCGAACCACCGTCCAATATTTTTTTGTCGTTCGTTTTCATTCTTACTAGCAAGATTCTCGTGTGTTGCACGTAACATCAAGATGCATTTGTATGACTAGTTTATCTTGTGAGAGAAAAGGATGAACGAGGGAAGGCCTTATTTGCAAATGTGGAGAGGCGTGTGGTTACCTTTTTGCAAAATTGCCATAGTTTCCTTCCTATCCGTCATATATAAATCAGACGGCCTATATTGCAGGATGGCAGGCACACCATCATCACCAACTCTGTTTTTTATAAGAGTGTAGTTATAGGAGTGTAGATGTAGATGTAGAGTAGATACAAGACGATAGGTGGGCCCAATGGTAGTGAGATAATGTGATGCAACACTAGAGGTGCCATGTGGAGCGTTTAGCTGGTCAACTAGTCATGTTTTGAGCAAATACAGAGCTGTACGGTGAGCTCATGACTGTATAATAACCACAAAACGTAAATGGTGACCATAATGAGTGGATTCTGAAGTCCAATGTATGTATCGTGCTTTCACTTCAAATATAATGATAGTAACTATATATATCATGAGAGAAAGATGAAACATGCGTGAATGTGCTGGGGGCTTACTTTTAGAGGACCTGGAGATAGTTTGTGTGCGTACGTGAAAGGGGCGTAAAGGGGGTGTATGCGATGGAGAGAGAGATGCTCTTCGTTTCTCTTTATTATGACTAACTTTATATATAGTATAAAAATAAAAAAATTCACAGTGCGGAATAAATATCATTGTGGGCACCATGCAATGCAAATAAACGTTCATACTCCTCCATATAACTTTGTAATGTTGTATATATTTAGAAATTCTAAAAAAACTGGCCACACTTTATTCAAAAGGAATGGTGTATGCGAAATAAACGTGAAGAGAGGGCTTTTTAGATCAATGTGGTACGTGATGTAACATGTGTGAATGTGTAGTTGATGTATTTGGCAGGGCCTAGAGAGGTATGTGTGTGTATTACGTATTCAAGAGAGGCATGGATAGAGGGGCCGGCGGGGGGAGGGGGCGTGGGAGAGATAGCACGAGAAATGAGAGAGGTCTAGAGAGAGAGAGACAAATATGACATCACGGCGAGAGATTCCCTTGAGTGTGTGGAGGGGGCGTGGGAGGGGATAAAGGCACGAGGAGAATTTTTTTTGTGTGGTGTCTGTGTTGGTATGTGTGGGGTGAGAACATAACGAGACCTGGGGGCAGAGAGTGTGTCACCGCATGGGGTCCGGTGGGTCGTGGTGAGGCCCTTGGTTCGGTTCCGTCCTGGCCACATTGTTCGGCCTGTGACGCATTTTGGGAGACCCATGGATGACTAGTCGCACAAGACAAAGATAGCAAAATTGTGAAGGACTCTGTGTCCACTGACAAATCTGGCTAGGATTTGTAACCCTAGGTTCTCGGACTAAGGTAACCCCTTATCTCTGATATTACTATTCATCCAACCTAACTTTAAGGGGCATCCTATAGAATGCTCTGCTAGAATCATACTCATCGATTAGGAAGAGAGGTGTGAGACAATGCGTTAGGGACGGACCTAAAGATAATGTGCGTAAAGGAGACACGTAGGCATGTCTATGTATATAGAAAGGGTCGATGGGGATTGTGCGTGTGTATGCTTGTGAGAGGAAGACTGCTTATGATAAAGGTTAGTGAAAACAGTCGTAAATGGTTACGAGAGGGAGGGAGGGTTATATCAGGAGCATGTCTGCGAGAAAGACACCTTGGGAGAGAGTGTGTGAGCATGTGTGAGAGACCACCGATGGAGAGTGAAACTACACGTAAAAGACTGATGTACACATTGATTAAAGATATAAATTGTATCCAAATATTAGGATGGGATCATGATATTTGCAATTCGCGTAAGAAACGGTCATTGATCCATCAGACATCTAGATTCTATCGAATTTGAGCATGTCTATGTTATTATTCGACATAATTGATTCACATAGTTAGTATTTTGAACTCCAGACAATGCATCGCTTTATCAATCGAATATAAACGTTAGTATAGTTCATGTTGTGTGTGTAAAGCACATTATACATACGAAAGTTGCACAATGAACATTATAAATAGCTAGCTATGAACTAGCATACATTTGAATTCAACTTAAGGTGGTTTAAAAAATCGAATTCAACATGAAGTCCATTCAATCATTTGAATTCGATATCATGGCATTTGTAAATTATACCTAAATTATGGGGGCACCAATCTTTGCTCTGATTTTGTACATAATAGCATATATATAGTCGTGTACAAAATAGATTCAAATTTAGCTCCTCCATTCCAAAATAATCGTAGTTATAGGATATTCAAGTGTCAAAATTTCAAAAAGAAGCAGATAATTTAATGAGATTTTCAAACATACAAAGTCAAATTTAACATTGTCTATTTAGCTCAATCCTCAAAGTTCAAGAGTACTCTAAACGTGAATGCTTTTGTTTCAAAATTTCGAATGAAGTGCCAAAAGAGCCTCTACTCGCCCGAAACCGCGTGAGACCAATGTTTGGTAGTAGAAGGAAATTACTTTTCTAACTCCGACCGTGAAACCTACCGGCCCGACGTCCAAAGGTCTAAACCGGGGTAGGTTTGTAGCTTCATCTAGACGCCACACAACCGCCCCCGAAAAACATTCATACACAATGGCCGCCTAAGCACACATGCGCGCGGCTGAAATCGCTCCCGCCCACTATTTGGGACACTTGGGATTACCATCCTACCCCCGACCCATAGTTGGTCCGAAATTTAAGAGGGGGGCAAAGTTTGTACTTTCCCCAAATTTCAAACAAGCGCATCCCATCTATTCAAAAAAGCCAAAAACAAGCGCGTCCCAGACCAAAACATGGTTCTCCCTTAGCTCCCCCCCCCCCATCGTCCGATTTCCCCATTCGTACTCCATGGGCGCCAAAACTACCTCTCCACCAGCCGTGAAACCCCAGCGTCCTCCGTCCGCCACACCATCCGACCCATCAACCGCCGCCCTCCTCCATCACGCCAGAGCCGATACCCCGACGTTGTCGTCCACCGCAACGCCCTCCAAGGCTAGTAGTTGAAGTCAAGGCAGAGCCGTCCGTACCCGAGCAAGTTCAACCACGCCATCCTGCACCTCAACGTTGCCGCTCCAACTTCGCCACCGTCTACCGCATCGGAGTTGTTACTGCTACGCGGTCCTTCGCCGCCTCAGATTTTCTTCCCCTCCGCCGACATACGGCCACGGCAACACAGTCAACAATTTGTCCATGGGTTCGTCCAAGCCTGGACCCTCCTCCAAAAATTTGGCTTCCCTGGCAAAAAGAAGAAGATCGGCGTGACATATCATGGCGACCACACTGGCAACTAGAAATGGTACTCCTCTTCCCTTATTCATGCAAGTCTTACGTGTCTGCTTGCACGATATTCATCCCACAAAATACACTAATTGACCGCTTCTTCTTGATACTAGATGTTCCTAGTAACTCGCAATGCACAAGGTTTCTCCACATATACTATTTCACCTTAGCTAGAGGTCCGTCGCCCCCCTGGATTTCAATTCCTGGTCAGTTGATTCCCAATTAACGGAAGCATTCCCTGGTGTAACAGGTGCTAGTCTGCCTATTATGCTGGGGAAGTAGCGCCTCGATGTTTATCTTAGGACCGTGTGGGGCCTAGAGCTGCCGGCGCCCGATCTGGAGGTCGTCTGGGACTAAAGGGGTGGCTTGGGGGCGCTGCCAAGCACGGTGGTGGTGTGAGGTCGAGGGGAGGGCGGGGCGGCGGAGGCAGGGGTCTGGGTCGGTGGTCACTGGCGGTTTGAGAAAGATCGTCAACAGTGACTGGCGGGAGGTAGACGAAGGCCATCTGCCTGTTCCTTATAGATCGTACGGTTCATAAAAAAAATCAACTGACCTATTTATTTTCAGTCGACTGTTATCTTGATAGGACCACATGTGGTGGTGTCCTGGAGGAGTACCTGCATTTCCTGTGCTCATATATTACAAACATTTGGAGTAGAATCTAATTTTGTTTGCCATGCAATGTTGTAGAGCTATCATATGTCTCATGTCATTTATTTTTCAGTCACCTGCTATCTGCTAGTTTTACAGTGCACTAGTTTTACACACACTTCACCCATACTCTCACTATTGTGTTTTTATGCAAGGTATTTCAGACTCTGCTGCTATGAGAGAAGCAAAAAATAAAAGAGAGAAGTCGCTCCAGCATCGTACGCGGATAGGCCAGACACATTTCAACCTTATAATAGGTGCAGTGTCAGCAGATGGAGACGGTAAACATAGCTCTGGAGTTGATGACCTCGCTCGCAATGAACCACCATCCCAGGTGCTTGCTTTAACTTCACGGTGCCATATGTGGTTGCATGTTGCATATGGTGTCTAGCTTGTATTCGAAAGGCCAAAGTCGGTCTTTATTAAGATAAGGAAAGATATTTTTTACATGAACCACCATCCCGAGCACTAGAAGACAAATATCTAGTCAGGGCACTGGCCGAGCCAGTGACAAGCCCAACACAGACAGGCATCACCTGGAAGCCAACTAAAAAGCCACGATGGTGGCGAAGCAGCCCGCCTCCCACCAGGCTCTCAGGTCCTAGATGATCATGCTCACCACTCTAGCCGGATGTCTAGCTTGTATTGCTTCCAATTTGGTTAAATTACATTTGCTTAGATTACACATTATACCTTTGAATATGACATGCCTTCCTGTTTTTGGTACATACTAGTACATCTGTCTATTAACCATGTTCTTACATCAAACTAATGTTCTTGTGTATCCCTCATCAATCACTTATGATGAGGCAGTCAGGCCAGTGGACTACTGTGAGTAAAGATCCTCATTTAAAGAATGCAGCGTCAGCCTCCCGACATGATTCTCAAGAAACAACAAGGCTAGATGAAGATAGTGAACGTAGCTCTATAGTTCATTACTGCATTTCCCCTACACTAGCATCGCATGTGTTTGCTCTAACTTGTCAGTGTGATATGTGGTTGCATGTTGCATATGGTGTCTAGATTGTAATTCTTCCAATCTGGTTAAATTGCATGTGTTATTCTGCTTAGTTTATACATTATACCTGTTAATGTGACATGCCTTCCTGTTTTTAGTACATAGTACATCTATCTATTAAGCATGTCCTTACATAAAACTATTGTTTTTTTGTATCCCGCATCAATCAATATGACGAGACACCTTTAGTATATGCAGTGTGATATTAGTTGCATCTTTCATATGATTTATAGCATGTGTTGCTTCTAATTTGTTGAAATGCCATTTATGATGGGATCCTTTTAACTTGGTAGAGTCATATTGGTTGCATCTTTCATGTGGTGTCTACCTTGGATTGCTTCTAATTTGTTGAAAGGGTTTCTGCTTAGTTTACACAAACAATTGTGAATATGCCATGTTGTCCTGTTTTTTGTACATATTCCATCCTGGTATCCTGTGTTTGCCTTACATCAAAGTAGTGATTTTTAGTATCATGCATGAATGAGTTCTGAAGAGTGAATATTATTGCTTTTTCTTGTCGGTTTTACTTGACAATTCAAAATCAATAAAGCGGAAGGAAGTTATCAAGGCAGCGGATAAAGGTGCTCCTTCCAAACTGAGGGCCTCCACAGATTCTACTCCTCCATCCCCCCAAGATGATTTCCAAGACAACACATGCATAGACACTCAACGTAGTTGTGTTGATGATGAGCACGTCTCCCCTAGTGCACCATTACAGGTGCTCCCTCCAACTTGGCACTGTTATATGTGGTTGCATGTTATGTATGATGTCTAGCTTGTGTTGCTTCTAATTTTGTTGAATTCCATCTGCTAACTTTACACGTTATACTCATTAATAAGACACGTGTTCCTGTTTCTAGAACATACAATATATGTCTATCACACCATGTTCTTACATCAAAGTACTATTGTTGTGTAACCTGTAACAATCACTTATCATAAGACACATTTGACTTGGGAGTGTGATATAGGTTACATCTTGCATTCTTTTCTAGCTTGTACTACTTCTAATTTGTTGAGATGACCCTTATGACGAGACAATTTTAACTTGGTAGAGTGATATTCGTTGCATCTTTCATATGGTGTCTAGCTTTCATTGCTTCTAATTCATTGAAATGCCTTCTCCTTAGTTTACACATCATAAGTTGTGAATATGCAATGATGTGAATATGCAATGGCACTAATGACGAGAGACCTTTAACTTGGTAGTGTGATGTTGTTTGCATCTTGTATATGATTTATTTCTTGTACTGCTTCACATTTGTTTAAACGCCATTTATGATGAGAAACTGTTAACTTGGCAGAGCGATATTTGTAGCATATTTCATATGGTGTCTACCTTCCATTGCATTGCTTCTAATTTAGTGAAATGTCTTCTGCTTAGTTTACACATCATAGTTCCAGTTATCTCATGTCGTCCTGTTTTTCATACATATTACATCCTCCTATCATGTGTTTGTCTAACATCAAAGTTCGGTTCGTCTGTATCACGCATCAATTTGTTCAGAAGAACTAAATTGTTATTCGTTTTTCTTGTCGGCTTGACTTAACATGGCACAGAGAAAGAGGAAGCAACACAGATTGACAGGGAACGGGAAGCGGAAGAATCCTGCAGATTCTGCTGGTACTTGTGGTGCAATAGAAGATCAAAGTCCATTAGAAAATTGCACAACACAGGGTATCCGGTGCTACACGAGCTACATAACAAGCCAAAAAGAAACAAATAGCTGCCACCAAACAAGCAGAGACAGCCCTACTTGTTGCAACACCTTCCACCGTACCACCAGCTGCATGATTTACTCGTTGGTCAACTCAGCTAGCAACACGTTCCCAAGCTCCCTTGCCACCTGACACTACTTCCAAAGAACTCTTGACACAAGATGAGTTGGCAAGATCAGATGAACTTTGTGAGCTTTAACAGGAAGAAGGTAGTTGCTGGAGTCAAGTTACAGTCGCATGCTTCTTTATATGTAGTCTCACAGTTTGATGTACACTAACACTTCCTATGTTCGTTGTTGGACTAGAACCTAGGCACAAGAGGAAACAAACATCAGGGATAATGCTTGATAGGTTAACTAAATCGATAGGAGGAAGAATGGAGATCCGTTTTGAGGCAGGTTTAAAAAGGCCATGTGATGCTACAGAGTCAGCCAAGTTAGTATCAGAGGCAGCGGTTGTCGTTAGGTGTCATGTACGTATCCTCCCAACATGGATTCAGTACAGGAATGACAAAGATGAAACCTAGTTCAATACCTTCCTCGACCATTTATCTGTAAGTATGGTTATGTATGGAAACTAGTAATATCGTCTTGCTCTGTCCCATACTTTCTAGGTTGCTGATAATGAGACTCCCATAATTTTCAACAGATGAGGTTCAAGTTGGATAGCCAAGATGATGCAACCAGACAAGCTTGCACCCATGTTTTCAAGTCTGCTCTGCGACAGTATCGGTATAACTTGAAGAAAACTCACTTTGAAGGCAAGGCTAACAGTGAACTTGCCCAAACATCTCCAGTGGAAAATATATCGGATGAAGACTGGAGAGGCCTCGTTAAACACTGGTCTGATCCAAAGTATCAGGTACATTATATATATGTGATCAGATCACATGTTGAAGTCCTATTTACGCATGTGCCACACAAATCTATCTTCCTGTAGGTGAACTGTTCAAAGAACAAGGCCAACCATACGAAAGTAAAATTCCAACAGACGACAGGATCTCGTAGCTATATTGCACACTGCGAGGCTCTTGTAATTAGCTGTTGTTTCACTCTTTTCGCTCTACCATATCATCAGATCAATATTGACTTGTTCCAAATGCAGAGGAAAGCCCACAAGGACCAAAAAGTACCTGAACCAAATGCTGTGGAAATCTTCAAGGACTGCCACACCAGCAAGACGAAGGGCATGACTACACCAGTCAAAGCCGCTGTTGTAAGTCCTTAACCCTCATGCATTTTCACTACTACTTACTCTGACTCGTGCCTTGAAATGCATGGTTTGTAGCCAATGTCTATTACTCTTTTCTATTTTATACACAATTGTCTTAGCATATCATTGCACCTTACAAGGTTTAAAAGAGAGGAGTGATGTTCCTTTGATCTTGACTTGTAATCTAGTTCTGTGCTGGACTTGCCCACACAATGTTACAATTGCATGTTTGTCTGTTCTCAGTTGTTTTGTGATATGAATGATGTCATACTATGCTTACCGTAAATTTTGTCTCTTTATCCTTAGTTGTCAATACAATATGAAGAAATAGACAATACATTAGCCATGGTACATGGTCATATGTTTGGAACCTGGTTTTATTATGTACATTACAGTAAAATACAACTAATATTTTACATGGGTTCACCAGAATAAGTTCTGTATATAGACCAAAGCTATTTTGTTTGGTTTTTCTGCCTCCTTAATATCTTCAGTTTTGTACTACTAATGGAAAAACTCAACTTTTCAGCAAGCTACGGAAAAAATGGTGGAACCGCCACCTTTTGAAGGTGGCGAGGCAACTATAACTGCAATGTCAACTCTTGATGCAGTGGGTCAGTAACTATCCGCTAACAGTGCCAAAAGCACGTTCCTGTGTAATACTGGGTTGGTTGGTAAGGCAATCTCGTCCAAACTGCCTCATGATCAAGATATGCAAGCTCAAAACAATGTTATATCTGCGCTCCAGACACAAGTCCATTCCCTAACAGAGACCCTTTGTGAAACAAGGACAGACATTGTACAATGTCGTCAAGATATGCATGGTTTTGAAACCAGACTATCAGACCTTTGCTATGTTGTTCAGGAGCCTAGGAGAAATGAAGGCGAAGGTTATGGTGTTCCATCGGACAATACAGCATGAAAACATAACAGTCAGGTCAAATGAACTGAGCTTCTGAACTTCTGGTGGTGCATTTATCTGCCAGACTGTTAACTTTTATGCCAACCTTCCTTTTGTTTTATAGTTGTAATTTGTTTTGTTGCGATACAAAATTTGTTCTTAACGTGCAACCACCGGCTGAAGAAAACAGCAAGCCATTTTTGTATAGTGTAGGGTGTTCCCTATATTTGCACTGGTGGCGATCTTTGATGTCCAGTGTTGTAATCTGTGTAATCGCCTTAATAGCCTAGCATTAGTTTCGGGCTTATTTATTTCCTAGTCTTCTTTTTCCCTGGTTTGCTAGTGGCCGCAACAACCATGGGCCGTATACGGACCGTGGTAACCTTGACCCTGCTACGGGCGTAGGATCCATGGGCCTCCTACGGGCCGTAGGATCCATGTGCCTCCTACGAGCCGTCGATCAATGGGCCTCCAACAAGGCCATAGAATCGGTGGGCCTCGGGCCGTCGGATAAATGGGTCAACATGGGCCGTAAACAAGCGTACTTGGTATTGGCCCAGCACGGTAACAGGCCGTTAACAGGCCGGAGGACAGCAAAGACTTAATTCTGTCACAGGCATAACGGGTTCTTAATGGGCCAGAATATAGGACGGGCTGGAAACGGCGCAACGGGTAACAGGCCAGAAACGGGCCGACTCTTGCCACGGGACGAATTTGGCCCATTAGGGGAACAGGCCAGTAACGGGCCGAAAGTAATTGAGGGCCGGAAAGGTGCCCAAGAACATATGGGCCGTCAGTAGGCCGAAAGCTAACACGGGCTGGAAACGGCCCATGTGAATCATGGGCCGTTAACGGGTACAAAGAAATTTATTGTTCATTATTGGCTAGAGTCACCGTGGGCCTCTAAGGGCATTTACAACGGGGGCGCTAAGAGCGGACGCCAGGATCAAATTCCTGTCCGTTACGCTTGATTCCCACCCAAATCCAGGAAATTAGTTAGCACCGACGCAAAGTCTAGCATCGAGCGCCCCAGCCTTTTTTCCCTCGCGCCAGCCCTCTTTTCGCTTAAGTTCTGTTATCTTTTCAACTTGCATAGCGCCTGCTCTCCGCTTCTTGCGTTGGAGGTATGGACTCCAATATAGGTGCTAAGCTAAAATCCATTTATTTAATTACCTGTAAGCGCCTGTCTAAGCGCTTGGTATTGAAGATGCCCTAAAGGGCCTAAAGATATGAAGGCCTCATATGGGTCGAGAGACGTCGTGGGCCATACATGGGCCGAAAGTGAAACGGGCTGGTGTTATATTCGACGGCCCACATGACGTTGTTCGGCCAATTTCAGGTAGGCCCTAACGAGCCGTGAGTTACCGGGCCGCAAAATGGGCTATTTGCGAAGAAACCGTTAACAAGCTTTTCATGGGCCAGCACGCTAACTTTTGACTAAGTAAAACGGGCCAGCCTTTGTAAGCTAAAAGGGCCAGTGGTGGGCCGTCGCACGTGTTGACATATCATAGGCGCCTATCTGACCCACTGACGAGCTGACACGTGTTTCCTCCGGCCAATCAGAATTTTACACGTGGAAATTTCCCATTGGTCTGGGCTGTTAACGGGTTATCGGATCCAAAACCAGACCCGATAGCTTAACGGCGACCCGTTACGGTGGATGCGACGTGTCGGTCACCCTTGACTAAAGCACTTCTGTGACGCACGATTTATCGTCATGGAAGTGGACACTTCCGTGATGATAATTTTGGTAATGTCATGGAACACTTCTACGACAGCATAGGTATGACTATCTTGGTTCTGTCATAAAATTGTCATGGATGTACATGCATTACAAAAAACGTGACCTACTATGACAAACACGTATCATCACAGAAGTGTCTTTTTTTTGTAGTGCAATAGCGCGCGTATAGCTCCTCTATTTTATTTTTGATATGTTCCTAGAGAAAACTAAGTTGAAAGATGATAATAGCAATGATGTGGACTGGGTCCATGATCTGAGGATTATCCTCATTGTTGCATAGAAGAATTATGTCCTTGATGCACCGCTAGGTGACAGACCTATTGCAGGAGCAGATGCAGATGTTATGAATGTTTGACAAGCTCGGTATGATGACTACTTGATAGTTTAGTGCGCCATGCTTTACGGCTTAGAACCGGGACTTCAAAAAAAATTGAATGCCATGGAGCATATGAGATGTTCCAAGACCTGAAAATGATATTTCAGACTCATGCACGTGTTAATAGGTATGAGACCTCTGACAAGTACTTTGCCTACAAGATGGAGGAGAATGGCTCAGCCAGTGAGCATGTACTCAGAATGTCAGGGTAGTACAATCGTTTGAATCAAGTGGGAGTTAATCTTCCAGATAAAGATAGTGATTGACAGAGTTCTCTAGTCACTATCACCAAGATACTAGAACTTCGTGATAGACTATAATATGCAACGGATGACGAAAACGATTCCCGAGCTCTTCGCGATGCTGAAATCGGCGAAGGTAGAAATCAAGAAAAAGCATCAAGTGTTGATGGTTGACAAGACCACTAGTTTCAAGAAAAAGAGCAAAGGAAAAGAAAGGGAACTTCAAGAAGAATGACAAGCAAGTTGCCATTCCCGTGAAGAAGCCCAAAGCTAGACCTAAGTCTGAAACTGAGTGCTTCCACTGCAAAGGGAATGGTCACTAGAAGCGGAACTACCCCAAATACTTGGCGTATAAGAAGGATGGCAATGTGAAAAAGGTATATTTGATATGCATGTTATTTATGTGTATTTTACTAGTGTTCATAGTAACCCTAGGGTATTTGATACCGATTCAGTTGCTAAGATTAATAACTCGAAACAGGAGTTACGGAATGAACAGAGACTAGTTAAGGGCGAGGTGACGATGTGTGTTGGAAGTGATCCCAAGGTTGACAAGATCACCATCGCACACTCCCTCTACCTTTGGGATTAGTGTTGGACCTAAATAAATGTTATTTGGTGTTTGCGTTGAGCATGAATATGATTGGATCATGTTTATTGCAATACGGATATTCATTTAACTCAGAGAATAATTGTTGTTCTGTTTACATGAATAAAACCTTCTATGGTCATACACCCAATGTAAATGGTTTATTGAATCTCGATTGTAGTGATACACATATTCATAATATTGATGCCAAAAGATGAAAATTTGATAATGATAGTGCAACATATTTGTGGCACTGCCGTTCAAGTCATATTGGTGTAAAGCGCATGAAGAAACTCCAAGAAAATGGCCTTTTGGAATCACTTGATTATGAATCATTTGATACTTGTGAACCATGCCTCATGGGCAACATGACCAAAACTCCGTTCTCCAGAACAATGGAGTGAGCCAATGACTTAATGGAAATAATACATACCGATGTATGTGGTCCAATGAGTGTTGAGGCACGCAGCGGGTATCGTTATTTTCTGACCTTCACAGGTGATTTGAGTAGATATGGGTATATCTACTTGATCAAACACAAGTCTGAAACATTTGAAAAGTTCAAAGAATTTTAGAGTGAAGTGGAGAATCATCGTAACAAGAAAATAAAGTTTCTATGATCTGATCATGGAGGCAAATATTTGAGTTACGAGTTTGGCCTTCATTTAAAACAAGTGGAATATTTTCACAACTCATGCCACCTGGAACACCATAGCGTAATGGTGTGTCCGAACATCGTAACCATACTTTATTAGATATGGTGCGATCTATGATGTCTCTTACCGATTTATCACTATCGTTTTGGGGTTATGCATTAGAGACAATTATGTTCACGTTAACTAGGGCACCGTCTAAATCCATTGAGACGACACCGTATGAACTATGGTTTGGCAAGAAACCAAAGTTGTCGTTTCTTAAAGTTTGGGGTTGCGATGCTTATGTGAAAAAGTTTCAAACTGATAAGCTCGAACCCAAATTGGAGAAGTGTGTCTTCATAGAATATCCAAAAGAAACTGTTGGGTACACCTTCTATCACAGATCCTAAGGCAAGATTTTTGTTGCTAAGAATGGATCCTTTTTAGAGAAGGAGTTTCTCTCGAAAGAAGTGAGTGGGAGGAAAGTAGAACTTGATGAGGTAATTGTACCTTCTCTCAAATTGGAAAGTACCTCATCATAGAAATCAGTTCCAGCGATGCCTACACCAACTAGAGAGGAAGCTAATGATAATGATCATGAAACTTCAGATCAAGTTACTACCAAATCTTGCAGGTTAACCAGAGCATTTTTCGCACCAGAGTGATACGGTAATCCTATTCTGGAAGTCATGTTACCAGACCATGACGAACCTACGAACTATGAGGTAGCGATGATGAGCCCAGATTCCGATAAATGGCTTGAGGCCATGAAATCCGAGATAGGATCCATGTATGAGAACAAAGTGTGGACTTTGGTTGACTTGCTCGATGATCGGCGAGCCATAGAGAATAAATGGATCTTCAAGAAGAAGACTGCCGCTAATGGTAATTTTACTGTCTACAAAGCTCGACTTGTTGCGAAAGGTTTTCGACAAGTTCAAGGAGTTGACTACGATGAGACCTTCTCACCCGTAGCGATGCTTAAGTCTATCCCAATCATGTTAGCAATTGCCGCATTTTATAATTATGAAATCTGGCAAATGGATGTCAAAACTGCATTCCTTAATGGATTTCTCAAAAAAGAGTTGTATATGATGCAACCAGAATGTTTTGTCGATCCTAAAGGTGCTAACAAAGTGTGCAAACTCCAGCGATCCATTTATGGACTGGTGCAAGCATCTCGGAGTTGGAATATACGCTTTGATAATGTGATCAAAGCATATGGTTTTAAACAGACTTTCGAAGAAGCCTGTATTTACAAGAAAGTGAGTGGGAGCTCTATAGCATTTCTAATATTATATGTGGATGACATATTGTTGATTGGAGATGATGTAGAATCTCTAGAAAGCATAAAAGGATACTTGAACAAAAGTTTTTCAATGAAAGACCTCGGTGAAGCTGCTTATATATTAGGCATCAAGATCTATAGAGATAGATTAAGACGCTTAAATTGGACTTTTACAAAGCACATACCTTGATAAAGTTTTGAAGAAGTTCAAAATGGATCAGTCAAAGAAAGTTCTTACATGTATTACAAGGTGTGAAGTTGAGTAAGACTCAAAGCCCGACCACGGCAGAAGATAGAGAGAGAATGGAAGTCATTCCATATGCCCCAGCCATAGGTTCTATACGATATGGCATGTTGTGTACCAGATCTATTGTGTACTTTCCCATAAGTTTGGCAAGGGGGTACAATAGTGATCCAGGAGTAGATCACTGGACAGCGGTCAAAATTATCCTTAGAGGACTAAGGAAATATTTCTCGGTTATGGAGGTGATAAAGAGTTCGTCGTAAAGAGTTACGTCAATGTAAGCTTTTACACTGATCCAGATGACTCTGAGTCTCAATCTGGATACATATTGAAAGTGGGAGCAATTATCTAGATTAACTCCATGAAGAGCATTGTAGACATAGAAATTTGCAAAATACATACGGATCTGAATGCGGCAGACCCATTGACTAAACTTCTCTCATAAGCAAAACATGATCACACCCTAGAACTCTTTGGGTGTTAATCACATAGCGATGTGAACTAGATTATTGACTCTAGTAAACCTTTTGGGTCTTGGTCACATGGCGATGTGAACTATGGGTGTTAATCAAATAAAGATGTGAACTATTGGTGTTAATCACATGGCGATTGAAAGGACATGCGGTGCCCCCATGTGTGGTTTTGGTAATTGATGACAATCTCTATGGACTAATGGTTGCCTTGAGTTATATTTGAAGCATTTGTCCATAGGATTGTCTTGAAGTCCATGTGTTGGTTTCAAGGAGTTTATGAGATGGCCAAAGTGCTTTTCAAGGAATTATCCAAAGATTGGTCATGTGTGAGTTGAGATGGCCAAAGTGCTTTTCAAGGAATTATCCAAAGATTGGTCATGTGTGAGTTGAGATGGCCAAAGTGCTTTTCAAGGAATTATCCAAAGATTGGTCATGTGTGAGTTGAGCTTATTGCAAGCATGTCTTGAAGAAGAAGATTGTGTGATCATTCATGTTTACCTTCAAGACATCATCCAAATGAAGAGAGTTGGAAAGATTCAATGTTGATCAAGACTAAGTCAAGAGTGAATCAAGTTGATCAACTCACAAAGCATAGAAGAAGTACCGAGAGGGATCAAGTGATCCCATGGTATGGTAAGCATTGTCCATTACGCTTGGTGTACTAACCCATGGTCTACGTGAGAGTTCTTTGTGGGGTTAGGTATGTTTCCATGGTCTTGCGTCAAGAGGAAGATCTCATACAACCCATGGAGGATGACATCAAGTGGTGATCGTCATCAAGTTTGCAGTGTGCAAGTTCAAGTGGAGCAACTCAAAGAGTGGCTCACCCATAGTGGAGTATGGGGGAGCAATCAACTAGTCTTCATCGAGCCAACACAATCAAGAAAGGTGGTCCAACTTGAGGAAGTCAAGATCGTCATCATCTAGCTCAAGTGGACTATGTGCAAGGCAAAGGTTTGCCCTTGATAGGTTTTCTATTTTACCAGTCTCATAGTGGTAGTTGGGAGACCGGGTTGTAGGATCGTTTGCCGTACTATCAAGGGGGGATCTCTAGGGAGTAGCTTGATCGTATCATTAGTCGAGAGCTCAAACCATTGCATCCTTGCATCATCTTTCTTGGTTCTTGTTTGGTTCCATTTGTGAGTCTTAGAGCTTATGGTCATCTTGATGACAAGCTTGAGTTCATCGAAAACGGAGTTCGCATGCATCTTTTATGATGTTTTCGGTGTTGGAGGTTTTACCGGTCTTTCCGAGGAAGGGTTCTCACCATTTTATTATGGTCCTTTTCTCATTTGCTTCTTATTGATATTTCTCTCAAGATTGTGTTAGCCCTTGTCATTAGCTTTCCAACAATCTTGGTTTCGTTGAATTCGGAGCTCGTATGCGAAAGTTGTGGCTGTTTTGATATTGCCTGTTTTACACAGAGAGGTTGTACCGCCCCATGGAGAGGTTGTACCGCTTGACCGGTACAACCGGTGTTTGGAGCGGTTGTACCGCTCCAGAATTGGTCCGGAGGTTGTACCGGTCATGTACCGCTCTACCACCGGACTGTTCTCTGTTATGGTGTGGTTGTTGGGCGGTTGTGGGCCGGTTGTACCGCTTATTGCCTGTTACCGGTTGTACCGGTGCTCATAGAGGTTGTACCGCTCCTATGTTATTCTGTACATAACGGGCAGATTCGTGGGGACCTATTTAAGGGATCTTCTTCCCCAATGGTTCCCTATCTCTTGAGCTTGTTTTTGCCCCCATTGTTGACCTTCTTTGAGCTTGCTAACTCTCACTCCCTCCATGGATTCTTGCTAGTTTTTGAGGGAAAAGAGAGAGGAGATCTAGATCCACATTTCCACCAATCACTTTCTCCTCTATGTGAGGGGAACCCCTTGGATCTAGATCTTGGAGTTCTTGGTGTTCTCCTTCTTGTTCTTCCTCTCATTTTCCTCCCTAGCATTAGTTGCTCTGGTGGGATTTGAGAGAGAAGGACTTGGGCACTCCGTGTGCCCTTGCCATTGCATTTGGTGCATCGATTTGAGTTCTCCACAGTGATACGTGGAAGTGAAGTTTAAGAAGCTTATTACTCTTGGGTGTTTGGGCACCCTAGAGCTTGTTCCTCTTGGGTGCCTTGGCGCCCTAGACGATTGGTGTTGTTCGGAACTCAATCATTGTGGTGTAAAGCTCCGGGCAAGCGTCGGGGTCTCCAATTAGGTTGTGGAGATCGCCCCGAGCAATTTGACGGGTACCGGTGACCGCCCCCAAGGGTTGCCAAAGTGTACGGATTCGGTGACCGCCCCCAAGGGTTGCCATTTGTACGGGTTCGGTGACCGCCCTCAAGGGTCCCTTAGTGGAATCACGGCATCTTGCATTGTGCAAGGGCATGAGGAGATTACGGTGGCCCTAGTGGCTTCTTGGGGAGCATTGTGCCTCCACGCCGCTCCAAACGGAGATTAGCATCCGCAAGGGTGTGAACTTCGGGATACATCATCGTCTCCGCGTGCCTCGGTTATCTCTTACCCGAGCTCTTTACTTATGCACTTTACTTTGTGATAGCCATATTATTTCTTGTCATATATCTTGCTATCAAATAGTTGCTTGTCTTGATTAGCATAAGTTGTTGGTGCACATAGGTGAGCCTAATTGTTTTAGGTTTTGTGCTTGACAAATTAACCGCTAGGTTTATTCTGCATTTGTTCAAGTCTAAATCGTAATTATTTTAAAACGCCTATTCACCCCCCCCCCCTCTAGGCGACATCCACGATCTTTCAGCGATATGAACTAGATTATTGACTCTAGTGCAAGTGGGAGACTGAAGGAAATATGTCCAGAGGCAATAATAAAGTTGTTATTTATATTTCCTTATATCATGATAAATGTTTATTATTCATGCTAGAATTGTATTAACCGGAAACTTGATACATGTGTGGATACATAGACAAAACACAGTGTCCCTAGTAAGCCTCTACTAGACTAACTCGTTAATAAAAGATGGTTAACTTTCCTAACCATAGACATGTGTTGTCATTTGATGAACGGGGTCACATCATTAGGAGAATGATGTGATGGGCAAGACCCATCCGTTAGCTTAGGATAATGATCGTTAAGTTTTATTGCTATTGCTTTCTTCACGACTTATACATATTCCTTTGACTATGAGATTATGAAACTCCCGAATACCGGAGGAATACCTTCTGTGCTATCAAACGTCACAACATAACTGGGTGATTATAAAGATGCTCTGCAGGTATCTCCGAAGGTGTTTGTTGGGTTGGCATAGATCGAGATTAGGATTTGTCACTCCGAGTATCGGAGAGGTATCTCTGGGCCCTCTCGGTAATGCACATCATAATAAGCCTTGCAAGCAATGTGACTAATGAGTTAGTTATGGGATGATGCATTATGGAATGAGTAAAGAGACTTGTCGGTAATGAGATTGAAGTAGGTATGAAGATACCGACAATCGAATCTCGGGCAAGTAACATACCGATGACAAAGGGAATAATGTATGTTGTCATTACGGTACGACCGATAAAGATCTTCGTAGAATTTTTGGGAACCAATATGAGCATCCAGGTTCCGTTGTTGGTTATTGACCGGAGAGGTGTCTCGTTCATGTCTACATAGTTCTCGAACCCGTAGGGTCCGCACGCTTAACGTTCGATGACGATTTTGTATTATATTAGTTATGTGGTTTGGTGACCGAATGTTGTTCGGAGTCACGGATGAGATCATGGACATGACGAGGAGTCTCGAATTGGTCGAGAGGTAAAGATTTATATATTTGACGATGATATTTGGACACCGAAAGTGTTCCAGGGGTACTGGGTGCATATCGGGTCACCGGAAGGGGTTCCGGGCTTCCGCCCGGCAACTACATGGGCCTTAATGGGCCAAGAGGGGGATAGACGAGCCCCTAAGGGGCTGGTGCGCCCCTCCCATATGGGATGGCTAAATTGAAGTAGAAAAGGGGAAGGAATAAAGGAAAAAGGGAATAGGATTCCCCTTCCCCCTCTTCCCTTCCTACTCCGAATAGGAATAGGAAAAGGGGAGGCCAAATTGGGAGGGCCCAAAGTAGGATTCTTCCTACTTGGGGCGTCCCCTTGGCTACCTATCCACCCCTCCAACCTCTATATATGAAGGGGGCACCGCTAGAACACACATCAACAATTGTTAGCCGTGTGCGGCGTTCCCCTCCACAGTTTACGCCTTCAGTCATATCTTCGTAGTGTTTAGGCGAAGCCCTGCGCGGATCACTTCACCATCACCGTCACCACGCCGTCGTGCTGACGAAACTCTCCCTCGACACTTTGCTGGATCAAGAGTTCGAGGAACGTCATCGAGCTGAACGTGTGCAGAACTCGGAGGTGTCGTATGTTCGGTGCTTGATCGGTCGGAACGAGAAGAAGGTTGACTACATCAACCGTGTTATCAAACGCTTCCGCTTTCGGTCTATGAGGATACATAGACGCACTCTCTCCCTCTCGTTGCTATACATCTCCTAGATAGATCTTGCGTGAGCATAGGAATATTTTTTGAAATTGCATGCTACGTTCACCAACAGTAAGCGATGTTGCTTTTGTGATCAAGATGAGAATATAAAACACCTCTTTCTGAAATGTCCGCTCACCAAAATTTTAGCCAAACTTTTATGGCGTATGATTCAAGTGGACTTTAATGTTAGCCCTCCATCTAGTATTAACACATTATTTGAATTGTGGCTAGATGGAGTGGAGCTGAGTATTGCATGACATATTCAGATAAAACTATGTGCATTACTATAGGTTAGATGAAATTTAGAAATGACATGATTTTTAACAGGCAACCTCCCATAAAAAAATTTGCAAGTCATACACAGAGCCACGTCTTGGATCTATATGTGTTCCTTACTTAGTTATGTGGAAGCCAAGGAGCATATGGCTATCGGATGCAACCGTTGAAATACGGTACCATGGGATATTTACAACCAATTTGGATGGCGGTTCAATAATAGAGTAGATGTTTAGTCATCTTGTTCTATTTTCGCTGGTAGTGGCAAATTTATTATTTACCTTACTTTGGCTCTTTTAAGAGCCACTTTTGTATCACAGACCTTTTATGCAACATTTTTGCTTAATAATATGGTTGCATGCATCATTCAGATGCAGATGCCGAGGATACTCCTTCTTTTAAAAAAAACAAACACCTTGCTTATCGAATGGTGGTTGGATAGTCGTGATCTAATTCCTCACGGCAGCGCAAGGGTTTCGACTTCGTGGCCATCCTCACCGCGTGGGCGCTGTGGAAGGAATACCACAGCCGTGTCTTCCAACGCTCAGCGGTCGTGGCTCGAGAGTTTTATCAGCATATCGAAGAGGAGGCTGAGATATGGAATATCTCTGAAGCAAAATGTTTGGCTGATATTTGAAGATAGATTCCTCTCCTTTGTAGGGCATTGTCTTTGTTACTGCGACATTCTGATTGCCTGCCAGGCATAGTAGGATCGTCTCCAGTAACCGCGGCCTACCGCCGGACACCATATACTATTTTCCTTTCTTTAGTATACATCGGCACACAAACCTTTTGCGTGTTCGTAAAAATAAATAATGAAAAAAAAAGCTACGTGTTTGAAGAATCAAGATCAATAAGCTGTTTTCTAGTCACGAGCAGTCCAGCACGCACCTTGTTTAAAAAAAAAGAATGACCTCCAGCCTGTGTATTTAGAAGATGTATGCAGCCATTTTATAGATTATTATCAAGGACTTTATAAAGTAGTACAACAATATGTCTTAATCCGTCATCTTAACAATATCTGCTGCTACTCCAATCCATATGATGAAGAGATGCAAGCTGGGTTAAATATCCAGACCTCTTACCTAAGGCTAACATCTAAAACTGGAGGCTCCGACCGAGCCATATACCAGGTCTTAGGTACAAACCGGTCCAACGCACTCACATGTGTCGCCATCTTTCACTGGTCCATCTTCAAAGCAGATTGAGGTGTCAACCTTGGCAGGTGTCTCCGCCATCGACGTCACCATGACGCCAAACGACGACCTCCACCTACACGAGTCCATCTCCAAGCAACGGACGCAGATCCATGCTAGAATAGGGACGCACCACCGCCCACAAGGGTCACCCAGCCCCAAGATTCCCAAAGCGGCGCCTTCAAGAAAGGAACGACGACGTGAGCGCCGTCGCCGCCCACCACCCACAAGCGTCACCCAGCCCCAAGGTTCCCAAAGCGGCGAACGACGCCGTGAACGCCGTCGCCGCCCAATAAAGTTAGGGCTTTCGCCCGAAAGACATAGGGGAAGGGAAAGTGAGAGGATCAGTCCATACCAACGCCTCCAAGAAGGGGAACGGCGCCCTCAGGCATCACCATCGACGCAGATGGCCATGGCCGACCAGGGATTTCGCCCGAACTAGATCCCCGCCACCAGCAGCGCCTCCTGTACAGAACCGGTGACCCAAGAAAGTGCGACCCGACGAGACTGGCCCGCATGCCGAATAGGGGAGAAGGGTTGATAGTAGCATTTCGCACGCACCTTGTATTCAAGTTGAACAGGTTGATAGTAGCATTTCATACTAATTACTTATCATTAACTCAATTTTCTGCATGAATCATCCATATCTATTAGAACGATTTGTGTGCAGCCAAGTTTCGCGAGAAAAAAAGACTAGTGTCCTTCACTCTCGATTGCGTGCGAGTATACACCTGAAGTGCTCCTGATCCAGCATCCCAATCAAGTTCCGTTACTGCATTTGCCTCGATTAAGTTAGGAACACGATGATTACCATGCACCCATGCATGTGTACGCAGCATCATCGCTTCATGCCATGGACATTTACTAGCCGTTAGAAGCTAGTTATGGGTTTCCTTGTTGATCGATGGTGTCGAGTCCTCGGGGCCTTTTCTTTTTACTGTTTTGGCCTTCTCAGCAAACTTTAGCACAAAATGAACTCTTTTAAAAGATATTTCATGATCTGACCCTTTTTAAAAACACCACACGCTATGAACATAGAAACGCCAAACCAACGAGCGCTTCTGATCTGACTATGATCAAGTACCTACATGGCAGGGCAGGAACGGCAAGACCCATGGTGCTACTGGAAACGCCAAGGCCTTTGGCGTTTCTGCCGCAAGTAGAAACGCCATAGGGTGTGGCGTTTGGAACAATGTGTGCCCATTTTGCTACTTATCTATTAAGGGAAGAAACACTGGATGGCTTGATGTTTATGTGTGGACCAACAACGTCACGGTCTGTGGCATTGTCAAAAGGATCAGATCGTGAAATAAAATCGATGAGAGTTTTTTTTGTGTTAAAGTTTGCTAAGAAGGTCAAAACAGTGAAAAAGGCCAGTCATCGGCGGGATGGCGTTCCACCTGGCGTCTATGGACATTCACTGCTCTAGTGATGAATGATTTCTAGTACTTCACCTGGCGGCCGGGACGGCGTTCTGTGGGCCGGTGAAGAGGCAGAGCTATAAGAGCATTTTTAGAAACAACGTACTCATCTTGAAGAGCGGGCGGCAGAAGGAGAGCTCCTGTTCATCGCACAGAACACACAAACGCGCACCCCCTACCCCCGCGCATGTTTTTGGATGGCTCATGTGTGAGCCACTGTTTCTTTTTTTCCTTTCGTTTCTTCTTTATTAGCTTCATTAAAAATGTTTAGGATTTGAAAAAAAGAAATTGAAAATCTTCACGATTTCAAAAAATGTTCTCGAATTTGAAACATGTTCATGAGTTCAAAAAAATGTTCTCAAATTTGAAAAATGTTAATGAATTCAAAAAAGTTCCCGAAACTGAAAAACAATGTTTGCAATTTTGAAAAATGTTCACAATTTCATAAAATGTCCGTGACTTGTAAACATGTTGATGTATTTGAAACAAAGTTCATGAATTCAAAAACTGTTCACAAAATAAAAAGTGTTCACGATTTCAAAAAATATCACGAATTTGTAAAACAATGTTCATGAATTTGAAAAACCTTTGCGATTTCTAGAAATATTCATGATTTTAAAACACGGTTCACAATTTAAAAAATCTTCACAAATTCAGAGAGGTTCATGATTTCAAAAAAATATTCACGAAAAAAATAGGGAAATGAAAAAATGAAACCAAAAAAAGAAAAAATAAGCGTAAAAAATGAAATAATAGATATAAGAAAATAAAACATAAAAAACGGTTTGGGAAGGTTTTTGACGGGGTTATACCCAACAGATAGGCCCATACATACATATGGCCCAACCTAAGGCCCAAGACGAGTCGGAATATGGTCCAGAATACAATGGGTCGTGGGGCTATCAGCCAGGCCCAATAAGGTTGGGATATGATGGCATGCTTTTGTCAAACAATTGAGAGAAGACTTTCTAGGGTGTCTACCTACTATGCTGGGATATGATGGCAGACTTAAACTCAACAAATCAGTCTTTGTAACACTTCCAATCTTCTTCATGTGTACCCTTACTCTGCCCTGTTGGAATCATTGAACAGTTAATTAAATACATCAGGAAATTTCTATCAGGAAGTATGGACAAGAGATCTCTGGCCCTACTCCAATTGCTTGGGATAAGGTCTCCCAGCCAAAAAAATCGGTGGTCTAGGGATTTTGGATTTTGTTGTGCACAACAAAGCATTATTCATGAAAAATCTGCACAAGTTCTTTAAAAGAGCAAATCTTCCTTGGGTTAACATGATTTGGGATAAGTACTACTCATCTGAGTTACCAGGAGAAAGAATGGTGGGCTCACATTGGTGGAAAGCTCACTTAAAAATACTGCTGACTTCGAGAGAACAGCCTCTTGCAAGGCTGTCTCAGGTGACACCTTAAAATTTTGTTTTGACAAATGGAGGGATAGATCACTTGCACAATTCTCCCCCGAGCTATTTTCCTTTGCAAAATGTGTACATGGCTCTTTAGCTCTCGTGATAAATGTTGAAGATATTCATAACCACTTTCATACACCTTTATCAGCCCAAGCTTATGATCAGCTCAATGAAGTTAATTAAGAGTTTCCTTCAACCACTCTATGGTAACTAAAACCCAGATATGTGGTGGTGCATAAATGGTAACAGAAAATACTCACTGATTGCAGTTTATAACAGCTTGAAAGTTGGAGCTGAAGCTCACATCATCTTCAAGTGGCTCTGGCAAGGTGCTAATAGAGTCAGAGACACGAATTTCTTTTGGATGCTGCTACATGACAGAATCAACACAATGAATATGCTAAAAAGAAGATCCATGCAGTTGAAATCATATGAATGTGTCATGTGCACTGGCCATGCACAAGAAACTATCATGCACTTGCTTTGGGACTGCAATTTTACTGAAGAGTGTTGGGACATTGTCCTCCCTCAAAGACAAAGAGGTGTGTCACCTTATGATGAAATTCTGTTCGGATGTCAATAGCTTCCAAAGGCCATTACTCTAGACATTATTATCCTGGGAAGTTGGAATATTTGGATGCAAAGAATGGCAAGATCTTCAAGAGAGTAGCCCCCAGTATAAACTCTTGGAAATTTCCTCTCAGAAAATATTTAATTCTGCTAGAGCACAGGATGAAGGCCAAGAATGTGGCAGTTCTGAAAGAGAGGATCGGTTCCCATCTTTGATGATAGGGTGATTTGTTTGGTTTCTCTTTTTGTGTTTCCTTGTATACTTGTACATATTATTTTAAATAAAAATTACCGTAGAACAATTGTTCTATGATTTGGGGTTTAAAAAAATTGACATCATTGTGTCATTAATTTTGTCATAAAAAAATGTTCGGGGTAGCTATGTGTTGTATCTGACATGTGACACTTACTATTTTATCAACCACTAACCACTGTACTTTAAGAAGTATACTGGCATTATCTGACTCGAAGATTCTTTTCCGCCGACTCGGAGACTCTTTCCAGTTCTCCATGCCGAGCTCTACAAGTCACGGGCCGCTGCTCCCGAAACAGTTTCAGGCATCTGATGTTTCATTACGCCTAAATGGGTCTAAGAGCAATTTTAATGGGACAACTTAAACGGACGACAAATTCGTTCATTTTTTATTCATTTGAATCGGCTGTCCGACGTCTGTTCTGTTTTTGATATGGGTCGATAGCACACCCAACGCGCTGACCCATATGTGTCGGGGTGGCCAGCTGCCCGCCCAATTTTACATTGATTATTGCATTCAAACATATTGTCAAATAATATAGTTTTAAACCAAATAAAATAGTATAGTTTTACAAGCCGAATACAAATAAAAATGTTTCACATAGTTTTACAAACGAATAAAAAATATATCTATTGGTTGCCAATATGAGCTCACGTATGCTCAACCAAATCATTTTGCAGTTGCACGCGAGTTTCTCAATCGCGCATGTCTTGATGAAATTGGATGAACTGTTCGAACGTTGCAGCTCCTCCATGCTCAGGCACAACATTCTCATCCTGAAACTGAAACCCTTTATCGTACAGACGTTCCGGGCGCTCGTCTTCTACGATCATATTGTGCATGATCACACAAGGAGTCATCACCTCCCACAATTTCTGTGTGCTCCAGGTATTAGCAGGATACCGAACGATGCCCCATCGAGATTGCAAAACACCAAAGGCACGCTCGACATCCTTCCTAGCACTCTCTTGGTCTTGGGCAAGTCTTTTCCTCTTCTCTCCGACAGGGTTGGGTATTGTCTTGACAATAGTGGTCCACTGAGGATAGATACCGTCACCCAGGTAGTATCCTTTGTCGTAGTTGTGGCCGCTGTCAGTATAGTTCACTGGTGGGTTGTTGCCTTCGGCAAGCCTAGCAAACACGGGCGAGCGCTGAAGCACGTTGATATCAATGTGTGATCCAGCCATGCCAAAGAAAGAGTGCCAGATCCAGAGATCTTGAGACGCCACGGCATCTAGTATGACAGTGCAAGCCCTGACATGGCCCTTATACTACCCTTGCCAAGCAGAAGGGCAGTTCTTCCACTCCCAGTGCATGCAGTCTATGCTGCCAAGCATCTCTGGGAAGCCCCTACTGGCATTCATCGACAACAAACGGGTTGTATCTTCCGCTGTCGGCTCTCTCAAATACTCAGGGCCAAACACAGTAATAACAGCCTTGCAGAACTTATACAGGGACTCTAGGCATGTAGACTCGCTCATACGGACGTACTCGGCAATGAGATCACCGGGCACTCCGTATGCAAGCACTCGGATGGCGGCAGTGCATTTCTGATAAAAGGAGAAACCAATCTTGCCGACGGCATCCTCTTTGCACTCGAAATAGTCATCATAGCCGACCACCCCCTCTCTAATACGGTTGAAAAGATGCCTACTCATACGGAAACGGCGACGGAATTTCTAATACGGAAAAGTAGTCCTTCCAAAGAAGAAAATGTCCGCTCTCTCGGTTGCGATGCAACGCCGGAAGGTGGCCCGGAATGGAGCCACGGAACAACGGCCGCTAGCTGTTGAGGTGGTGATAGACCAACACGGCAGCCAATATCTCCTCCTCCTCGTCGGACGATGAATCGTCGGAGTCGCAAAGGAAATTATGAAAAAAGAACTCGTCGGCGGAGTCCATTTTGTACCTTGGCAAACTGTCGAACATCTTGCGGGCGGCGAGGGGAGTCGCGACGCGCACGGACCAGCTCGCTGCCCTGCCGGTGTCCGACGAGCGTGCTGGTGAGGGTCTGGCCGGGGCAGCGAGGCGGCTTCTTGGTCGCGGGCGGTTGTGTGGTGGGGGGAGCGGGGGTGGGGAAGCAGTCTGCTCCCCGGCGACAAGACGGCGGTGGCAGGCGACGGGGGAGTGGGCGGCGTTGTTGGGCGGATGTGGAGGCGGCGGCAGTTGGCAGAGTCGCCGGCAAAGATGGGCGGCGGCGGCGACGACGAAGGAGACGGGCGAGGGTTGCTGTATAATGGGAGATGAGGGGGAGGCCAATGTGTCACCAACCAGCGGGTCCAGAAAGAGGAGAAGGCGAGCGTGCGCGCGTCTGTCGTGTGTCCGCGCCGACGCAAATCCGACTTAAAAATGAGCCGAAAATGAATCACCCGCGGACGAAAGGGGACGCACGTTGGGCCGATTTTGTGTCCGCATCGATCCAAACAAATGGCGGCGGACGAAATGAGTCGTTCCATTGAAGTTGCTCTAAATACATTGCATTTTATCAGATCACTGCCCGTCCATTTGCGCGCGAAAACCATAACCCAACGCGTCTCGGGCGCCTGTACGGTTAGGGGCGGAGGATCACGGTGGCGGCCGCGGCGAGCCGGAGCCGGCGTACTATAGGTGATGCCCATCTCGGAGGCAGACCCTCCGTTGTGGTCGACACGATTGGTGTTGGTCGTGCGCTAGGGTTCCATGGTTCTGCGGAGGTAATCTTTTGATTCTTTGTACTTCCGCAGCACTCCGCGATTGCAAAGTGATAAACAGTTTCCCTTTCCTGTGGGTGCAATATATGCAACCAGAATATCCATCATCGGAATATTCAATATGAGCTAAGGTATAAGTGAATATTCGTCCAAGAGCAAGTGCGGACACTAACATTCGTCTGGTATAATGAATGAAACTACTCTACCATATATACTCATATTCATCATCTGCTACAGCTAAACCATGACATCGGTGAGACCAAGAAAATTCAGCAGCACATGCAGGCGGCCCGGATGAAAGAAAACACGCAAGTCGCATGCCAAGAAAACGAGAAGTGTTTTTAAAGGAACTGATCGTTGCAATGCAGAAGAAGAAGAAGCGGCCAATTCACGAGTCAGCACCAACAAGCATATACTCCAAGCCTGCATCTGATTGTTCAACATTTGGCGGTGACGACAGACAAGGGAAAGCTCGAGGAATATTCATCCGCACATCCATCACAGGATCCTAAGCTCGTCGTCGTAGGATCCTAGAACGATTCCACGTCCAGGAACTAGCAGTGACCAACCAATCGCTTCTGTCCTAATGGAATGAAGTTCACAGTTCACACACAATCGGAAAATCCAGTGTTCCTACCGGGCCTTAACTGAAACTGGAGCAAACCGTATCTACTACCTGAAACTGAGTGTGCAATCTCAGCTCCTTGTTCAGGCGATACGATCTCCCGGTTTCGCCAAACTAATGCCATACAGGATAGCGCGACCAGAACTCTGCAAGAGTACGTAGTGTGGACCAAAATCTGGATAACACCGCAAGATCAGCGCAAGAATGCAGAGTCAAAGCCGGGACATGTTCAAACAAGCATGCTAGCAACGCCTCACAATATGAGATATAATAATCTCCCGGATAAGTATGGGCAGAAGAACCCAGTAATCAATCATACAACACTTGTTTGACTCGCAGCGACGATAAGCACGACAAAATCTAACAAACATTATCAGCAAAAACAAAAAAAGGGCATCATGAAGGAGGAAGAATGTGATGCTGACTCTTGGTCCAGCCTCACGCAGCAACAAACTCGCAAGAAATCAAGGGTGTGCGGGCGACCTGGAAACCTAGACTTTCATGCCAAGAATGCACGGTTAGTTGCATTCTGCACCAGCAGCAGCAGGTGAGAAATGATCGGAGCCGAGGAAGATTCTTGGTGTGCACTCCTGCCATCCTGGTTTTCAGGCGACAGATCATGATCAGATTCTTGGTGTCCCAACATCCCAGAGCAGATATTTGGTCAGGTCAGGTGAAACACATGATGCTTTGCTTCATAATAGGTAGGGGTAGGATCATCTCAAGTTTCTGATAGGTTCTTGACAGGATGGCGAGCAGTACTGCTCTAGTTATGTACGTATGATCCGGATTCAGGACCACCTCAAGTTCCAAGGGAAAGGATGAGGATCCAAAGCATTTTTTCTTCAGTTGTGGAAAGGATGAGGATCCAAAGCATGTTTTCTCCATTCAGGGTTTTGTTGCTCTTGCTGTGATGCTCATGGTCATGGCCATCAAGAACCAGAAAATGCACCTTAATTTGCTGGAGAGAAGCAAAACACGGGCACAATCACAAGTTCAGAATCTACCTGCAATTGACTTTCAGTTGAATCAACAAACAACAGCAGCAAGCTTTATGAAAAGCTGTATACTGTACTTAATCGAAACGGAAAATTGCTTATCAAGAGAAAAGTCTGACACTGAACATTGGTAGTAAATTCTCTGGGCGAAAATTGTAGCTCTGCCCCAACCTTTTTAGATTAACATATCCGCAAAACTGTAACTAGTATAACCTCTTCCCGATGTACTTACATAATAACAGCAAGAGTTTCATCTCAAAGCACTCAAGGCTTGATCTCCCTGCATACAACAAAAAAGACTACACTACAATCATGTCTCAGGAATCTCTCAAGATACCACTGTCATCGCGCGACCCGGAAACTCCGAACAAACTCTAATATAACTTGTTGATCATTTCCAGCCATAGCTCTCGGATCTGCCATCTTCCTCCTCGCCGCTGACCGTCACCGATGAGGCAGCTACGCCTGAGCTTGAGAAGTGAAGGGGCCCCGGAGGTGACCCTCCTGACTGGGAGCTGCTTTGGTCCTGAGTTATCCAGAGCCCTCCCATGAGCACGATCGGCCGGTTGGCTGCCGGAGATCCTGGCGCCCTTCGGTTGTGTAGACGGTACTTCTGAACAATAAGAAAAACAATACAGGATTCACATTAGTGTCAATGCAAATTAAAAACCAGTAATAAATTCCATCATTAGTACATGGATAGAAGTTTGTGTAAGATAGTGGTGAATTGCTCACCTGGAGATGGCTCTTCACTTCATCATTGGTCAGGCCATCCACCTTCATCAGCTCCCTGATTTGCTTTGGAGTAGCAACTGCAATCATGCCAAGAAGAACAACCATGTAAGCTTTCTTGATATTATTTCTAGAAATGGCAGGAAATTCCTGTGATTTATTTGTGAAGCGCTCACCTTGGGGACCACCGAGTTGGTGCAGGGCAGTGACGAACTGGCGGTGCAGCTCCGGCGACCAGCACCGCCGCGCCTTCCTCGCTTGCTGCTGCTGCTGGGCTGTCTGCTGCGACTGCGCCTGGAGGCCTAGGGAAGGGGCGGCCGGTGCCAGGGCGGCTGCAGCCCTCGCCGCTTCTTGCGCGAATCCCACAAGCTGGCGGCGGCTTTCTTCAGCGCCGCCGGTAGCAGCAGCCGGAGAGGTCTTGACCGGTGCCGGGGACAGAAACGGCAGATCCGGCATCCGCGCAGCCTTGTCATCCTTCCTCAAACTCGGCGGCGCGAACGCCGGCGCGCCGGAGCCCACGGCCTTGAACGGCAACGCAGCGCCGTCGTGAGATTCCGGCTCCGACGACCTCCTCCTCGCATCCTGCTTCTGCAATCGTAAAAAGGCGCAAACTTTCAGAACCCAAAACACAATAAAAGCACACGATTTAAATTAATGATCAATGCTTCACGACAACAAGCAAGCACGCGGGCAACCAACTGAATCGCCGGATCCTACCTCGGAAGCATCGTCCCCCCGGACGGAATCGCCGGTCCAGAGCTGCGCGGTGCTCATCCAGTTGCTCTTGTCGCCTGCGCCGGCGTCCTCCTTGTCCTCTCCTCGATCGCCGCCTCTCTTCTTCTCCTCCACCTCCTTCTTCATCACATCAATCACTGCGCAAGCAACCAGACCACGTCAAGAAAGGCTCCCCAAAAAGAAGAAGACAACAAAGGGATAATAGCTAGCTAGTACTAGCAAAAGCAAGCAAGCAAGAGCTTTTTCTCTCACCGTCGGCGAGGAGGCGCGCGCAGAGCGGGAGCTCGCGCCGGAACACCTCGATCTTGCTCTTCTCCTCCTCCAGCCTCCGGATACAGTCGTCCATGGCGGCCGCCGGCGCTTCCCTGACCCGCCCCAGGCTCTTGGCCGCGAACATCTTCAAATCCAGGCTCAAATCTGCGCCCATGCCGATCTCTCCTACGTCCAGACCCATCGATTTTACACCGGAGCTCTCGCTCTCGCTCTCCAAACGGAATCTTTTACTGACTTGTTGCAAGAGAAAGTATGAGGTGGATGTGAACTGGAGGGAGGAGGTGGGTGAATGGGGACGCTTATATAGAGGAGGAGAAGCATTCGGGAGGGAGGAGAATCTCGAGAGTGTGCGAGGATGAGACGAGGACGATTTTTCACGTCACCTACAGATAGCTACTACAACGGACGTCAGTTTCCGCCAAGGCCCTTGGGTTTTACGGCTTTTGAGCTTTAGCCCGCTTGCCTATGCATGCCAACAAATTGAAAATGTGTCTTGCACACACTTTTTTTTTTGTGCGTGTTGTACACACTTTCAACCAGATTGAGTCTGTACGATTGGGGTCAGAGGGAAGATGCAAAATGCCTTTTTTTTCATCAGGGTGTTAGAAGAAATAAAATATGCGGCCCTATTAACTCGAAATGTTTAGTTTTGGAAGCAATTAATCCTTGGCGTCAAATACGTGTTTATCTTATCAAGCTAGTGTATCGGTCAGATACGATAGACAGCAGGGGATGTGCACATGAATTACGAATTTAATTGTATGTGTATTCGTTCTATATTCTGAATTAGTATTGACTGGATATATTGATTTGTCTGGATATGCATGCATACGCGGCGCCGAGGTTACATAATAGGTTCGTATTGATTGTCTCGTAAAAGCGTGTGGTTGGTTTCCTTTTCTTTAATTTTCACGGTTGGTCATTATATTTTTTTTGTTTTATCTTTTGAATGAATTTAATTTTTGTACAATTTTATGCTTCTTCGGAACATAGTGTGTTGCGCTCATGGGTCAAGTTCGTTATTTTATTTGTTGTTATATTAGTTTTGCAACTTGTAACACTAAACACTCTAACCAACATTGACTTATCACGCAAAAATATGACATAAACTGCTCTCTAAACCGTTTTCACTTCAACTTTCTATAAATATCCAACTTGGTGATCATGTTTGGTTGGTGGTCACCCGGTTGTGAAGTTTTCAACAACAAGAATAGGTAAAAGTATGGCATGCCTTATATAAATAGTTGTCACGCATGGTCATGAGGTATTTTCTTGTGAAAAATATATACCTCATATTTGGCCATAGAAAGTGTATTCTGCCACACAACCTAGTAGAATATATGTATATCATGTCCATATAAAAAGTACTCCCTCTGTCCCATAATATAAGAGTGTTTTTGACACTAATAGCACTTGACAACTATGAAAGTAATAAAGAAAACATCCATCACAACAGTAATCCCAAAGTCGAATTTAGAGACCCAATCCGTGAGAAGATATGAATTGCCCCCCTTTCATCTTTGTCTCATTAGAGTGGTGACATCATTTCACAATGGCATATGCATGGGATTTTTGAAATATCCGGCCATGAGATATCCTTTTCTAGGAAACACCTCCAGATATGCATCACCCGGCCCGTAGGATAGTTAGCATGCTATATGGTGTCATTCCCATTACTAATGTTAGCCATTGCTAGCTTAAAGTAAAATGCAGAATATGTTATCATCAACAACGGACTATAGGACACTCAAATATAAACTGAAAGTTGAATCAGTATTAACTTGTAATATTAGAACTAAGTTTAGGTATACCCTATGAATATTTGATGAAGCGGCATAGCAATCGTTAGCACTTGCATAAAATAACGAAAATGTTAACGCCCACACGTGTGGGCGTTGACCATCTCGACCACACGCATCCATCACCGTCCAGTACTATATGCATGAATCTTGACACAATCTGACTGATTTTCTGTGCCACGTAGAATAAGGCGTGTGTGTGGTGTGTGACATAGTTCGTCCACACATCCATTTTACCACACGGAGAGGCCGGTGTGTGGGCGTTTAGCAGTTCACCCATACACCAGTTTTCAGTCACGCACAAGGGCTGGTGTGTGGGCATTTGGCATCTCGCCCACACGCCCGTCTCCTCTCCCACACGTAAGCTGCTAGTTGCCATGTGTTTTTGCAGCGCACATGGCAACTGCCTCTAGTGTGCTTTATAAGCAGGTGGCAACTCTCTTTTTTTACCCGAGTTGCCATGTGTTTTTGCAGGGTACACGGCAACTGCCTAGTGTGCACGTAAGCAGATGGCAACTGTCTTTTACCGAGTTGCCATGTGTTTTTGCATGGTACATGGCAACTGCCCCAACGTGTACGTACATGGCAACTGCCCTAACGTGCACGTAAGCAAATGGCAACTCTTCCTTTTTACATGGCAACTGCCCTAGCATGCTTGTGAGCACATGGCAACTCTCCCAACTGCCTAGTGTTAGTATGTGGCAACTCCTAAAGTTATGAAATCATGGCAACTACATTAGATCAGACCATACATGGCAACTGCAGTTGAGCAACCATGATTACTGCAGTTGTCCGACATGGCAACCGTAGTTCAGCGACATGGCAACTGCAGATAAACGAACATGGACGAGGGTCTGGACCATGGCAACTGCGGGCGCGCGGTGGGCGTCACGCGTCGCGTGCGGGACCAGAAGGGTACGAGGCCTGACATACGGGCGTGTGGGCGTTATCAACTTCGCCCACACGCACGCGTGTGAGAGGGTTCAGGAGGGAAAAAAGATGTGTGTGGGCATTAGTTGTTTTGCCCACACGTAGGTGTGTGGGCTGGTTGATGTCCATGCCACACGAGGCGTGTGGCACAACTACCCGATACACCACACATGTGGCAGTTATCGGGACCCTAAAATAATATACAGACATAATTGCACACCAGCACTTGCGTAAAAGAATATACCCTATGAGTATTTGATGAAGGGGCATCTTAATTGTAACAGATAGATCTATTAGAAGAAAGAAAAATATGTGATTGTATTAACGGGATATGTTGAGTTTTGGTATCAATTAATCATAAGCACCAAATACGAATGTATCTTATCAAGGTAGTGTATCGGTCAAATACGATAGACAGGGGTGATATGTACGTAAATTACAAATTTGATTGCATACGTATTCGTTCTATATTTTGGATTTGTATTAGTTGGATATATTGATTTGTCTGGATATACATGTGTACCCGGCGCTGAGGTTACATAATAAGTTCGTATTCATGGTCTCGTAAAAGCGCGTCGTTGATTTTCTTTTCTTTAAGTTTTTCGATTGACAATATAATTTTCTTTCGTTTTATCTTTTGAATTTAGCTTTTGTACAATTTTCATTGTCTCGTAAAGTCACGACGTTGAGTTTCTTTCGCCATTGCAGTCTCACTAGCGAGAGTGCGGGATAGGCATATTTGGTTGATGGTCTCCCGATTGTGAAGTTTTCAACAATCAGAATAGGTAAAAGTATGACATGCCTTATATAAATAGTTGTCACACATGGTCATGAGGTATTTTCTTGTGAAAAATGTATACCTCGTATTTGAACACAGAAAATGTATCTACTGCCCAACTAGCTAGTACAATATACACACATCACTCCATGTAAAAACTAGCACTTGACAACTATGAAAGTAATAAAGAAACATCAGACACAACAGTAATCCCAAAGTCGAATTTAGAGACCCAATCTGTGAGAAGATATGAACTGCCCCACTTTGATCTTTATCTCATTAGAGTAGTGACATCATTTGACAATGGAAAATATGCATGGGTTTTTTGATATATCCAGCCACAAGATATTCTTTTTTAGGAAACACCTCCAAATATGCATCACCCGGCCCGTACGATAGCTAGCATGCTATATGGTGTCATTCCCACTATTAATTTTAGCCATTGCTAGCTTAAAGTAAAATGCATAATAAGTTATCATCTACAACGGACTATAGGACACTCTACTATGAACTAAAAATTGAATCAGTATTAACTTTTAATATTAGAACTAAATTTACGTATACCCTATGAATATTTGATGACGCAGCATCTCAATTGTTAGCACTTGCGTAAAAGAATATACAGATTTGATTGCATACGTATTCGTTCTCAATCGCTAGCACCCGCGTAAAATATATGGTGGTATTAATTGGATGTTGAGTTTTGGTATCAATTAATCGTAAGCGCCAAATATGAGTATATCTTATCAAGGTAGTATATCGGTCAGATATGATAGACAGGGGTGATGTGTACATAAATTACAAATTTATTGCATATGTATTCATTATATATTCTGAATTTGTATTAGCTAGATATATTGATTGTCTGGATAAACATACGTACGCGGCTCTGGGGTTACATAATAAGTTCGTACTCATTGCCCCGTAAAAGCACAACGTTGATTTCCTTTTCTTTAATTTTTGTAGTTGGTCAATATAATTTTCTTTCATCTTACCTTTTGAATTTAGCTTTTGTACAATTTTCATTGTCTCGTAAAAGCGTGTTGTTCATTGTATTTCGCTATTTTAGTCTCACTGGTGAGAGTCTAGGCATATTTGGTTGGTTGTCACCCGGTTCTGAAGTTTTCAACAACCAGAAAGGGTAAAATATTATCATGCCTTATATAAATAGTGCTCACGCATGGTCATGAGGTATATTCTTGTGAAAATGTATACCTCATATTTGGCCACAGAATGTGTATCTACTGCACGACTTATTCTTGTGAAAACTGTATACCTTGTATTTGGCCATAGAAAGTGTATCTACCGCACAACCTATTATTTTTATAAATGTATACCTTGTATTTGGTCACAGAAAGTGAATTTATCACACAACCTAGTAGAATATACTCATATCATGTCCATGCAAAAAGTAGCACTTGGCAACTATGGAAATAAAGTAACTTCAAGGACAAGACCAATTCATAGTTAAATTTAGAGACCCAATCCGTGAGAAGATGTGAATTGCCAACCTTTCATCTTTGTCTCATTAGAGAGGTGACATCGTTTTACAATGGCATATGCATGGTTTTTTTGGAATATCCAGCCACAAGATATCATTTTCTAGAAAACACCTCCAAATATGCTTCACCTGGCCTGTAGGATAGCTGGCATGCTATATAGTGTCATTCCCACTACTAATTTTAGCCATTGCTAACTTAAAGTAAAATGCAGAATATGTTATCATCTAATGTACAACAGGCATAGGACACTCTAATCTAAATTAAAAGCTTTTTTGTCTAGGGAATCTAAACAAAAAGTTGAATCAGTATTAACTTTAAATATTAGAAGTAAGTTTAGGTATACCCTATAGTATGAATATTTGATGAAGTAGCATCTCAATCGTTAGCACTTGCGTCGAAGAGTAGAGAAATTAATTTAATACAACTCCCAGCTGTCCTGCTCTTTTGTGTTCATCCCAAATTCTGAAAGCCAACAGCAAAATCTTTACAATAAAAAGAATATCGTGGATTAGTGGAGGATATGCCATGGACGGCTGGCGATTCAGATTCCGATGCCTTCCTGTTGAATCCAATACCAAGATGTCTCTGTTGGAATATATACATCTTTCTTTTCTTGAAAGAGAAAGTGAAAGGCCAGAGATAGATAGAAAGAGTGGGGATTACGAGTGGAAATGTTGTCCATTATTTTTTACTAGTACGAGATGCCTTTGCTGGAGCTGCACAAGAGGATTGCTGGTGGCCGGGAATATTCCGTGAAATGGCATTCATGTCATTTGTGCACAGGGCGAGGGGTAGTTTGGGGTTTTGCCTCCGGGGGGCAGATTATGCGCGCTCGGCTCGCCACGTACCTGGGTGAAGATAAGAGAGAAGACAGCAACTTTTTTTTTTTTTTTTTTTTTGCGGGGGAGAGAAGACAGCAACTTGACCCAGCCTCTGCCGTTTCGTGCATCATCTGGCATACCAGTACTGCACTACGGAGTACAGTAGTATGTAGGCCCGTCACGCTACATGCAACCATAGACCAGTGGACTTTAATTTCTCTTAGTACGTTTTTATCGTGCCCAAATTGAAGTACACTACATAAATAATGGAAATGGATCATCAAGCACTTGTTTTCTTGAAAAAGATAACGGCGGAACGTGACCTTTTCTAGCTTCTCATTCCGAACGCCCGAAGGAACGTACTAAGATGCAACTCACCAATCTCGTTGCATTGAATTAGGGAGCTTTATATACCCGGGGAAAAACAGAATTAGGGAGCTTTATAGACTTGGAACAATTTGGTTACAATCGGCCCTAAGGCTGTGTAGAATATCGTAGGACAAGCAATTATGGGACCTGGGATACTAGTATGATCTATCCGTAGAGGCAGAGTAGATCTGACGCACGGCAAGACTATCGTATGGGGTTAGCTAGCTATATTATATCCGCCCGTGTTGAATTTTTGTTGACCTATATATCTTACCGGCAAAATGTGTATTCTAGTAAGACATATGTGACCATCCTCTCAAAAAAAAAAAAAAGACATATCTGACCATATATCTCTCTCTCTCTGTGTGTTCGGAGTATCACGTACGCATGCATGCCCACAAAATCGTAGTACCCGCGTACGCCGTGTAGAGTAGTAGGAGTATATGTCAAAATAGATGCACACGTAATGCAAGTCTTTTAGATAGGCTCTATGATATTTCGCAAAAAAAAAGGAAAGATGATATACGGCTCTCGTCTGCAAGTGAGCACACGAAGACAAAGGCACTAGCCAGTTTGTTGCGAATAAATGAGTGATCCCTTGTCTTGCCTTGTATACGATGAGATAAGATATATAGGTATACTTCTTTTACTGGCTTTATTTAGATATACTCCATTTACTACTAGTAATATTTTAGCCATATACTGTACTACTCTATATGGTATAGTAGTGTTACACGTTTGTACAGAGAAAGTACAGGAGTCATCCCGTTTATCCGGTGCGTTCCAATCTTGTGACAAGATATGCGTGCATCGTCATGCAAGTTAAATGAAGTCAATTGATCATGGCAAATGTTGGGCGATCCGCAGAGGGAAAACCAATTCTAGTCTCATATAGGAGTACATTCACACACACAAGACATACATAACCAATTGTCTCTGACTTTGTAGTACTCCTACAAGTCATGGGTCGTTTCCGATCTTTGCTATCTAATGGACTGGTAATATAGTGATTTGTTAATGGGGGTGCATGTGTGCTCTTTTATCGCTCTTGATGCGAGCTTCGGCGGTGTGTGACTCAGTGAGAGAGAGAGACGTGTGGGTGTGGGTTTGCAAGAGGACAAGACGGGGCGAGCCGCGAGATTCCGTTCCGTTGGGGAGAGAAAGCGGAGTGAGGAGAAGCGACGCCGTCGTCTCTCTCGCGCGCGCGTGGGTGGGGCCCGTGCCCACGCGGACGCGGTCGGGCACCAACGCCGGGACGCGCCGGTGGCCCCAAATGGAAGCGTCCTCTTCCTTCCTCCTTTTTCTTGTGCTCTCGTGGGTGGATGGAATCGGTTCGGTTCGCCGCATCGCGTGCGCTGGGCCCAGTCCTTTGTCTTTTCTTCTCTTCTGGAACCGGCAGGGGATGGCCGCCTCTTCTTCTCCTTATCCACCTGCCTCCCATTTCCTCCCTATTCCCTTTTTCTCGGTTCAAAGGGCTCTTCTTAAAATTTTCATTTTTTTTAACACAATACAGACACAAGCCTTGATATAAACACGCATACGCTCACCTCTATGAACACTCTCACGCACACCCTATCTTTATGAGCTCCTCCGAGAGACTGAGCCGGTATGCCTTTTTGAGATTTGACGAAGTCGTACTCGACGGGAACGTCTCCTCCCACTGAACCCGTATCGTCGGAAATCCTGAAATAAATTCAGGATAAATGCAAGCACCAAGATTTGAATCATGGTGGGCTGGGGATACCACTGTCCTCCTAACCATCCTCCCGTAACGAAAGTATGATAGGTATTATCGTGTATGCCAATTAGGCAATTTCAATGAGGTGACATAGAATTAAATGAAGAAAAAGATGATTGACTACTCCCTCCTTTCCGGTTTATAGGGCTTATCTCAAAATTTTAGTTTTTCCATTTTATAAGGCTCAATTTGGTTGTTCCCCATCACATGTTCAGACTTCAAGATGCATTAAATCATTGCATGCAAGTATTAAGAGAAAACTGACCAATGCATGCACTTTATGCATGCATGCATTGCAATTAATGCATTCGTAAACATAATTTTTTTGCGGAAAACAAGAGCATTAATTGGGTGCTTTTGCAAACTACAAAAAATATTCCACCACTCATCATCTACCTTGGTTGGTGAGATTTTTGAATTGAGCCTTATAAACCGGAAAGGAGTATGATACTCCCTCCGTCCGGGTTTATTAGGCCTAAAGACAATTTCTCTTAAACCAAGACACATAGTAATTTGCTCACATTAATTCTTCCATTCCACTCCCAGTGCACTCTCTCACATGCATGCAGCCAATGAAAAAACACGCATGAAGTGTATTAATTTTTCAGCAATGACACCAACAACAATGGCTTTCAATGCAACCAATGAAATGGTTGCATGCATGCATCTTTCCAAAGCGGAACCTTATAAAAGGGGACATGCTTGTGATGCTGAGAGGCCTAATAAACCCGGACGGAGGGAGTATCATATAATATTAAATGATGTACTACTACTATGCGTCTTGCATGACAATAAATGCAGTCATTTATGATACTCCTTTCGTTTTTATTTAGTTCGCATATTAGCTTTGATCAAAGTCAAGCTTTGTAACTTTAACAAAGTTTATAAACAAATATATTGAGATATATAATAACAAATCAATACCATTAGATTCCTTATTGAATGTACTTTCACATCATATAACTTTGTTATGGTAAATGTTTATATTATTTTCCATAAACTTGGGCAAACATTAGAAAGTTTGACTTCATTCAAACATAATATGCAGAGTAAATAAAAACGGAGGGAGTACCAACATAGGTATTATGCACTACGATATGGTATCATATCATGATACTGGTATATGATACTCCCCACTACAACCTGTCTTAGGCTCACTTTGAGTCCAATTGAATCACACACCTTTAAATCTCACGCCACATTTAATTCATAGAGATATGAGAAAGTAAATTAGTGGTCATGCATGCATCTTATTCTACATGCACCATGTAAGTCCAATGAGAGGAAGGATGCTACACTAATTGCTTCAAGAATCGAATATGTGAAAAATATTTTATTAGGCGGTTTTGTACACAAAACTCGTGCCATCCGCTCACAATCTACCTTGGTTGATGAGATTTCAAATTTGTGCTCGCTAAACCAGAAAGGAGGGAGTATTTATTCTTCTTTTTCAGTTTTTCATAACTATTTTTTCGGCAAAGGGTGAATTTTATTAGCTCAAAGTGGAGCATCAAGAAGATACATAACATAATGAGCACATATCCGGCCTCTACGTAGTTAGGATGCACACATCTTACACCAACTCAACACACGTGAGAAAACACCGACGTCATATAAGACCAAAGTTATGCGAAGGCGAAGAAAAAGGAAAAGAAACCCCAAAGAGATCAGATTTGCGATCGGCAAACTACAACAATGACCATATCTACACTAACCATCTCATGAGGCCACATGGACAACAAGGTTCTTTAACAACAACGCCTTCAGGAAAGGAGCGATACTCAGGCGCCGCCGTCACCGGATCCAACCACAAGGCCAGAATGTAGGTTTTCACTCTAAACAATCAGTCTGAGCCTATCTCAGCAATGCCCTCAACAAGGTAACAACATAAGAAAAACGTTGCCATTGCCAGGTGTAACCATTCGGGTCTGACCTAGCGTTTCGCTCCGGAGCTCAAGACCGTGTGCTCGAGTAGCACCATCATCGAAGTCACTGATGTGTTGTCACCACCACTTTCTATTATCCCAGCAGCTACATGTGATGTGATCGCTGCCATTGTGCAACCTGGTTAGTCCCTTTAGTGATCCAGTAAAGGAAGAAATGATTCTTGCCTTTTCCCCGGAGGTGGCCCTGAGTTACCGAACCCAGGAGAGGATGGTGCCCTTTAAGCAAGGGTTTCTAATAAGCTCTTGGTAGAGATTCAAATTCCAACTTTTAACCGGACAGGAATCAAGCTGATACTGAAAATGGTTAAAATAAAAAATAGGCATGGGTATGAGGACTTGTGATTACAAACATATATTTGTGTCGAGATCATCGTGATCTTAATTTGTGCTCTGAAAGTCATCCATCAAGATGTGCTTGCTACATCTCGAGTGGGTGGTGTGTCAAAATTACGTCTTGACCGGCTCGCGTCCTCATCAAGAGTCAATTGTCCAACCAAAGGCCCTATCAGTCGCGTGGGGTTGCCCCGGTAATTAAGATAGCAATAATCAGACAAAATATTCAGTGTTAATGACTACAACTCTTGCATCTCCAAGGATAGGATATGTGTTATCGTACTAAACCTATCTGCCACTGGTATTATCGTACTAAACCTTTCTATCACTAGTGTTGATAAATTCTAAACTCAGCCTTGGAGGTATTCAAGTTTGCATATTATCATCATGATTATATTTTCTCAATAATATTACCATTAGAGAATGCATGATTGTGGTTTTTTTGCTCGATAAAGTGGTTGCCTCCTAGTCTTTTCCTAGCCTTTTCCTTGTACTAAGAAGAAATACAGTTTGTCCATACAATCCTTGAAACAAATTTATGCCATAAAGTGTCCGCCACACCTACCTATAGATGGTATTTCACTGACATTCCAAGTAAATTTGCATGTGCCACCTCTAAATCTTCAAATAAACTTTTGTTTTGTGTACCCGTACAACTCATGGAGCGGTGGGGTAGTCATTATCTTCCATAGTAAATGTGTTTTTCTCATGACGAGTGTTTATTCGCTTGTCAAATTTATGAGGAAGGCTGGTAATAGGGATTCTTAGTCCCAAATAAAATAATAATTATTATAATTAAAAAAGCACTCCCCTGGACAAGTTGAAAGCTGACAGGCTGTTGTGGATTCGACTAGTTATAGTTTGTGTTGGTTGTGGTGGGTGGGGGTGTAAAAGCATGGGAAACGCCATTAATGCATTTAGCATGGAAGATATTGGAAACCTTTATCGTTAAACTGGAGACAGGAGAAGTACACCTCTCAAAATAAATTTATCTCTATTTTAACCAAATGAACTTTGGCATATGTAAATCCCTACTTCGCTATGCAAAGTGCCTATCTATTTACTTTTCATGTCGAGCCAATTCATCTTTCTCTCTTTTTTTGGCACCACGTATTAAGCATGTGGATCTTTGCTACTTGTGAGTTGTGTTGGGATTTCTTCAAAGAGGAGAGGATGATGTAGTACAATAGAGATAAGTATTTCCATCAGTTAAGAACCAAGGTTATCAATCTAGTAGGAGAACCACGCGAAACCTTGTGAACATCACCTACACACAAAAGAACAAATACTTGCACCCAATGCAATCAAGGGGTTATCGATCCCCTCGGCGGTTAATTGCAAGGATCAAGTGAAAGATTATGTAGTGCCCCCACGTGTGGTTTTGGTAGTTGATGAAATTCTCTATGGACTAATAGTTGCCTTGAGCTATATTTGAAGGAATTGTCCATGGACATTTCTTGAAGTCCATATGTTGGTTTCAAGGAGTTTATGAGTTGACCAAGGTGCTATTCAAGGAATTATCCAAAGTTTCGTTAAAGAGAAGACATGAGACAAGGTTGATCAAGACTAAGTCAAGCATCGAATCAAGTTGATCAACACACAAAGCGTACAAGATGTACCGAGAGGGATCAAGTGATCCCATGGTATGGTAAGCATTGTCCATTATGCTTTATGTACTAACCCATGGTCTATGTGAGAGTTGTTTGTGGGGTTAGGTATGTTTCCATGGTCGTGCATCAAAAGGAAGATATCATATAACCCATGGAGGATGACATCAAGTGGTGATCGTCATCAAGGTTGCGGTGCGCAAAGTTCAAGTGGAGCATCATGAAGAGATCGTGCTTGAAGCTTGTCGTTAATTGTGGTGACAATGTGATGAGGACATGACTACCTTGGATACGACCAAAAATATTGCATACATGCATATTTGTCAGGTGATTTCTAATGCAAACTATTCAATAATCTATTTATATTATCCAGAATAAAAATACTTCACACACTTTTGTGTTTTGTCTAATTGCAGGTGTATGGGACATTTGTACAATCCACATATGAAGACAAGGGAAAAGGAGAAGTTTAGGTTGTGTTCAAAAAGTCCTCTCACGTCACTTTTGGGCCAAGAGAAGATAGAGTCCAAGTCTCTCACGTTCTGGATTCAGATTCGGACTGCACAGACATACCTGACTCAAAACGCCAACAACTTTTTCATACGGACTCCAAATTGGGTGATTCTTTTTTTGTTGGAAACTAGATTTCGTGCTCTTTCCAACCCAATTGGATTCACCTTCAAATTCGTCCGGAGTGTTGAGTTACGGACGAAACAATCTGACGTTGCAGCAGAATCCAAGTCAAACTACAAGCCTAAAGGTGTTGCATCACCTCCACTTGGGCCCATGAGCCTTGTACGACCTAGGGTTAGTTTTAGGCTGCCTTGGGACGTCCTCCCACCTCCTTGGCCGCCACCCCTTGCTCCTATATAAGTAGATCCATCTAGTAGCTTTTTCTTTGGGATTTGTTTAGTTAAAAGTTAGCCATTGCAACTTCGTGTACTTCATTTGTGTCCAACGACCAGACCAAGACCGCTTCCGGATCCCCACCATTATCAATACTTCATATATATTTGCGATATTTAGATTGCTTTCTCATATTCTTGCTCGTTTGTGACGCCCGGGTAATTAAGCTACAGTGACCCTCTGCTAATGATGCCACGTCACCTCGTTTATAGTTGCTAATCTCGAGTTAGTTCGAAACTGATTCAAATTCAAATTAAAAAAATAGGCAAACAATAAAAGTTTTCAAATATTAAAACTAAAATGTTCGGAGTGAACCAAATATTGCATAGATAATTATGGGGGAAAAACCACACATGCATAAAATGTTTAAATAATATGAGATGGGTAAAACAGCAGCAAAACAATTATTTTAAATGCTTTTAATTACTAAACAAATGTTAATCTAGTTTATATAATCACCAAACTTTTTGGAGTAGGTGGCCTATGTTGTTATGCTAATTTAGGAGTAGGAGTTATATTTTTGTAAAGCTGTTTCGCTAACTAAAATAAATAAAATAGAAAAGGGAAAATAATAAAAACAGAAGAAAACAAAAGAAATTAAAAGCCCCCCCCTCAGTGGGCCTCGGCCCAGCTGGCCATCCAACTAGGCCGGCCCACCTAACCCTTGCTTAACCCCCTGCCTCTCCCCGAAACCCTAACCCCCTTCCCCACGATCCCCACTCTCCTTCCCCCGCGCGATCTGGATCGGGGGCGCCCCAACGCACATCGCCCCGATCCGCTTGCCCTCGAGCCTGACGCCGGGGCCCGACGCCGCCCCATCGTCACCGAGCTGCCCCGCCCCACCACTCCGTCGCCGGAACGCCATCGCCGCCGCCTCGCTCCACCAATCCTCCCCGAACGACCTCCACGCGCCCGACGCCGCCGTCCTCTTCGCTCGACGCCGTCGCCGGAGACCACCTCGCCGGACTACCTCCCCTACGACGCCGGCGTCCCCGTCTTCCTCCTCGCGCCCCGCTGCCCAGTCCCCTGCAACCCCTTGTGAGCGCCACCTCCATCTCCCTCTCTGACCCCGCACCGGGATCGTCCTCGACGGGACTCGCTCGCCCGCGTGCTCCCGCAGCTCCGCCCGACCCTTGCCCCGTAGCCTTCCCCGCGGCCTGGTGCCCACGGCCACCCCGCCATACACCGCGGCCTCTGCTTCGCCTCGCTGTGCCCCCCTGCCCGTTCCTTGCCGTGTCCGACCGCGGTTGGCAACGCGCGCTCGCGCTGACACTCCCCGTCGCCGCTCCTGCTCGTGCATCCGCCCGCTGCTGCGCTCACCGGCGCCGCCGCTCAGCTCCACTCCCTCCCTGGACGTGGCTCCCCGGAGCCGCCCGCGCCTACCCCCCCTCTGACCCGACTTTCTGCAGCACCGTCGCTGCCGCTACACGCCAGCCGCCGCCGCTCCGGAGGCTCGCCGGAGCCCCGTCTCCCCTGGCCCTGGCCGCAGGCGTGCCCCCGCGCGCCCAGCGCCTCTCGGGCTCACGCTCGTTCGGGCGCCCCGCCCCTTTGCTCGCCCGTAACCGCTAAGCCCAGGGGGCCACAGACAACTAGGCCCGCCCCCCTGTACCTATGACAAGGGGGCCCCATCCCCCAGAACTTTATTAAAAAAAGAGAATTAATAATAAAAATAATTAAAACAATAATAAGAATTAAATTAATTATTTAATTAAGGAAATAATTAAGTTAATTAATCATAATTAGATTAACCTAACTAACTAATTAATTTAATTAAACAGTAGTTAGATTAGTTAAACAGTGATTAGGCTAAACAGTCAATGACCAGTGGGTCCCACACGTCAGCGACCCAGTCAACACCTCTGTTGACTGCTGATGTCATGCTGACATCATGATGACGTCAGCAGACACTATTCTGGATAATGTTGATTAAATTAAATAAATAAATCCTAAAAATGATTTAAATCTTTTAAAATTAATATAAAATAAACCGTAGCTCGGATGGAAAAACTTTGTACATGAAAGTTGCTCAGAACGACGAGACGAATTTAAATACGCAGCCCGTTTATCCGCCATGCATCCCTAGCATAGCAAACACGCAACTTTCCCCCTCTGTTTCATCTGTGCGAAAACGCGAAACATCGGGGATACTTTCCCGAATGTTTCCCCCCTTCACCGGTATCACCTCATACCGCGATAGGGCACCCCTATCACCGCTACTTGTCATGTCATGCATCGCTATGCATCTATTTGCTTAAATATTTATTGTTTCTCCCCCCTCTTCTCTCGCTAGACACCGAGACCGACGCCGCTGCTACCCAGTACGACTACGGAGTTGACGATCCCTCTCTCTTGCCAGAGCAACCAGGCAAGCCCCCCCCCTTGATCCCCAGATATCGCCTACTCTCCTCTTTACTGCTTGCATTAGAGTAGTATAGAATGCTAGTGTTCCATCAGTGGCCCTACACTCTTGTCCGTCTGCCATACTATACTACTGGGCCGTGATCACTCGGGAGGTGATCACGGGTATATACTATATACTTTATACATGATACATGTGGTGACTAAAGACGGGTCGGCTTGAGGAGCACCCGCGAGTGGATCTTTGAGGCGGAGCGACAGGGCAGGTTCCGACCACCTAGGAGAGAGGTGGGCCTGGCCCTGGTCGGCGTTCGCGGATACTTAACACGCTTAACGAGATCTGGGTATTTGATCTGAGTCTGGCTACTGGCCTATACGCACTAACCATCTACGCGGGGACAGTTATGGGCACTCGACGTCGTGGTATCAGCCGAAGCCTTCGTGACGTCAGCAACGGAGCGGCGCGCGCCGGATTGCACTGGAACGCCACTAGGCTAGGTCTGCTTCCGGCCGCCCATGCAACGTGCAGGTGTGCTAAGGGCGATGGGCCCAGACCCCTGGGCGCTTAGGTTTAGACCGGCGTGCTGACCTCTCTGTTGGTCTAGGTGGGGCTGCGATGTGTTGATCTTCTGAGGCCGGGCATGACCCAGGAAAGTGTGTCCGGCCAAATGGGATCGAGCGTGTTGGGTTATGTGGTGCACCCCTGCAGGGAAGTTAATCTATTCGAATAGCCGTGATCTTCGGTAACAGGATGACTTGGAGTTGTACCTTGACCTTATGACAACTAGAACCGGATACTTAATAAAACACACCCTTCCAAGTGCCAGATACAACCGGTGATCGCTCTCTCACAGGGCGACGAGGGGAGGATCAGCGGTTAGGGTTATGCTATGCGATGCTACTTGGAGGACTTCAGTCTACTCTCTTCTACATGTTGCAAGACGGAGGCTGCCAGAAGCGTAGTCTTCGAAAGGATTAGTTATCCCCCTCTTATTCTGGCTTTCTGCAGTTCAGTCCACATATGATACCCTTACTCCATTTGATACCCATGCATATGTAGTGTAGCTCCTTGCTTGCGAGTACTTTGGATGAGTACTCACGGTTGCTTTCTCCCCCCTTTTCCCCCTTTCCTTTCATTCTGGTTGTCGCAACCAGATGCTGGAGTCCAGGAGCCAGACGCCACCGTCGACGATGACCCCTACTACACCGGAGGTGCCTACTACTACGTGCTGCCCGCTGGCGACGGCCAGGAGTAGTTAGGAGGATCCCAGGCAGGAGGCCTGCGCCTCTTTCGATCTGTATCCCAGTTTGTGCTAGCCTTCTTAAGGCAAACTTGTTTAACTTATGTGTGTACTCAGATATTGTTGCTTCCGCTGACTCGTCTATGATCGAGCTCTTGTATTCGAGCCCTCGAGGCCCCTGGCTTGTAATATGTTGCTTGTATGACTTATTTTATTTGTAGAGTTGTGTTGTGATATCTTCCCGTGAGTCTTTGATCTTGATCGTACACATTTGCATGCATGATTAGTGTACGGTCAAATCGGGGGCGTCACAAGTTGGTATCAGAGCCGACTGCCTGTAGGAATTCCCCTTCCACACTCCTTGGCCGAAGTTGAGTCTAGACATTACAAAATCTTTTACTAACATGGCTGTGTGCCTTACGGTCCCACATCGCCATCTGGGTGGTATTAGGCTCTTTTACTCCTCGATCCTTACTCTGGGACACTGAACTCTCTCCTACTCGGGTTAAACGATTTTGCTAACTCTAACTCTAGGTTCTCGTAAATACTTTCTCCCGGAGAGCCCCTTCATCCCAGATGATGGCCTGCTTCACCAGAAGATTCTGAGGATACTCTATGATGTTCTGTCGAGATTTGTGCCATCACTTTTGCTATTCCCGACCACCGATAAACCCCTATGGATAACCACGTATACTCGCCATTCATACAATGCTTCCCAGTTGATCTTGTTATTACAAGATATCCCAAAATTCCCTCTGTTGTTCCGAGAATCCTTGAGCTTACTGCCTTGCGGTTCTTTGCCACATGGATACCACTATGGATAATTTCTAGCACTCACTGGATATTTGCTCATCCCCAGTTGATTCATGTATTTCACAAAAGTATTCAAAATACTATTTGAACTTTCGAAAATCCTGAGTAACCTATTGCTCTTGGAATTCTTACTTGCTTACCTTATGGTTAATCCCATAAGTCTATAATCTTATTGGCATCCCTTGTCATTATCATTTTTGAGTCCGTTGATTCAAATGTTGCGAGAGCTCGCCATCCTCAATCAGATCCTAGAATTCATCCTTCTGGCTCAGACGTCATTTTAAACATGAGCTGGTTATCGACCAATCAAATTGCCGTCGATTGTACCCCTAAGTCTATTCAGCTTATCCATCCTTGATCAGAGCATTTGCTCCTGATCCCTTGATTTGAAAATCATGATTACTTTGCTATTTAAACGTTGAATTATTCAGATGTTCTATAAAACGATGCATTTGCAATCTTTCTTCCTCTGATTGGGTATCGATACTCACATCAGCCCCATTGTGGATCACCATATCCACTGTTGGATTATTATCCGACAGTGTCCTTCATAATTAATCACTTTGTGAGTTCTTTCTCCGATACATAATGCCTTTGATAAATTGTATCCTCTGCTTGCTCAAGCATGCTGTACTATCGATCTTGTGTTATTTACTCCTGAAGTTCATGGTATATGTTCTAAGAAGCCCCGTTGGGTTGAACCTATGCCTTCCTTAATCTTGGTGAACTCAAAAGTTTGCACGGGTCATGCTCCTCTGGTAATTCACCAGGTAGGTTTTGACACTGAAATCATTTATATCTAGAGCAGTGAATGAAAGGTTATACATTGAAGAAGTGGGAGTCGACCTTGAACTTTGTGTTCATGCCCATGGACCCGATGTGGAACTTATCATGGAAGCTGCTTGTAGTAATAACTATTTCCTTGATATAACATCCTTTGGTATCGGTGAATTGATCCTTTGCAATCGTGGTTTCGACCATATGTTCTTCTTAGATCCCATTTCTCGGGCAAGTTTAAGCACTTGTCTTCTGTGGATCAATACCACCATTCCAACCTTTACTTTGATCTTTCGTTGAGTATTACCCCCCTAGTATCTCGAGGTTATCTTGGAACTGCATAACTTCTTATGAGTTCTTCATCTAGTACTACATTCTCACTGATTACAACTTTTCATGTGCCCTGAGTTATTAAACACTCAAAAGACACCGATAACTGAACCGAGTCCGCACTACGGTTCAACAACTTTTAAGTAATCTTATTTAAGTACGATTTTGTATCCGATCAAGTCATTCCTAGCCTGATCGGCTATATCATTATTCGTGCTAAATTTTAACTGTGCCACCCGGTCCTTATTATCGGAACACAGCTTTCGACTATGAGCTAAGCTTACGTCGATTTCCTCGTCTTATCGTTTCACCTCGAACCACACACTTTGATTCCGAGTTTGTGTCGTATATGTGGTCCCAATAATCTTTCGTTGCATCAGTCCTTTTGCTTGATGCAGTCGTGGTTCGATTGCCTCTCCGTGGAGCCGCTCGACAAAAATTGTCGTGATCATCATCAACATTTTTGACTCCTTCTAGGATATCGATCGAATTCATGATGATAAGTGCCATCCTCGTTCCTTGGTAACTTGATTACCATCGACTACATCCTTACCTTCCTTTTATCGCAAACTTGTTCCGGTTATGGATGCAACTTGCTATCCAGCTTGTATTATGTTCTACCCTGAAGTATTACCCTCTTGTTTTGAAGTTAATGATCGGCCGATCATTCTTAGCCTATCTGTTATTGAATCACCATTCTAACAGTTGATCAGGCTACCTATGCCCATATTTCAGCTTCACTCTTCAACCAATGTTTAAATTGTGTATGTTTTTCTCGAGCATACCACATTATATCATTTGATTTGACAAATGTTATCTCCTTGTTCACATAAGTGTGGAAATCCATCTTTTGAAAATCTCAATGAATTGTTGCCGGGTTCATCAGCCACTCCTCGTCCTTTTCCTTGGTTAAATGATGAACTCTTGTTTCGAAACTTGCTTCCATAGTTCAATTCCCGAGAATCTTACAATGTCATCTTGACAATTTGTGTTGCACCTTTTCTTCTCAGGCATCCTGAGTCTAAGGTATCCTAACACCGACCAGATCTGAATCTCGGTCAGATATGATGGTTGGAACATTTTTCCAAGAGTTATAACACTGGTCTTTTATGACCCGGTAAGGTGATGGCATGCCCAACACACCTGGCCGGTTGGCCATATTGTTATAGATTCCTTTTCAGCAAGGTTATCCATTCTTCCATGAGGAAATTGTAAGACTTATTCTACAAGTTATTCCTGATGGATCCTTTGTGTTTCCAAAGTCTGATCTTCAACTGATGACCATGTCAATGCTTTCTCAGAGCATGCCTATGGTACTTCAATTTTCAACAAGACCATTTGAAGCCCAATACTAAATGTTTCTTGCTCAGTTATCCAAACACCGCTGTATGGGCAATGTCATGAAATTTCTCTCCCCTTACCTAAAGGGTTTTCTGCTTTCTATCATGTCATGGATATCATGCTCTTCTCGTCCTTGGGAAAGATATACCCGTGGAATATGTGTTTAAACACATTTCCCTTTCCATTGTTCTGTTTAACCTGATGATCACGTTTTCCTTTTTCATTGGTTTGTTTGACCTCTCTTGTGATCTATATAATCTAAGCAGTAGTTTTCTCCTACTTAGGTAAACACCGCGGTGTACAATTCTGTCAGTAAGACCCTGTTACTATTGTTGAAAACTTTCTGGTAACCGCCGATGGACGAGAACTCTACCTATTGGTCCGCCTCGTTCAGCGACCAGGAAAATGGTTCTCTTCGTCCCTCGCCCTTGGTACCGATGTTGTTGCCGACATAACCGACAGACTATCCTCTGACATGCCTTGCTTTCATGATCGTGCAATACGTCACCGCCCTTCCTGCTTTTAACCCACATGGTGGGCCCATAACCCACAGTTCCACAGGATCAAAACCTGACTCTCCTATACACCCTGTTGCCAAAGTTATTCCTAGAGCTTGACTTCGTATGTAATTGGCGAGCCACCTTCCTAGTGATCAATTCTGGTATCGGACACAATACTTATTCCCGTTGCTCTAAACCCCATTCACACTCTGTTTCAGGCAATGAACGATTGCCTATCCGCTTGAAACTTCTTATTGCACCATCTTACTTTGCTCTCAATATGTTTCATTTGTTCAACTCGAGAGATACTCATATGTTCATACTTGGGAAACCCCTAGAAGATTTTCCCTTGTAACATCCTATCGTTGTAGAGCTGCCCCTTACCTATTCGTAAGTACGATGGAGATCCCGAAGAAAGGATGACAAATTGATCATGGTGACTTGAAGCAGTGAAATGAAGACATCAACGAAAGGGATCAACCTCTTCGAAAGGGCGGCAAAGACCGAGAAGACTCGTTAGGTTTTTCGCTACCAACACCTTCGCCCCTTACTCCACCGCTTAAATCTCGGGACGAGATTTCTTGTAGTGGAGGAGAATTGTGACGCCCGGGTAATTAAGCTACAGTGACCCTCTGCTAATGATGCCACGTCACCTCGTTTATAGTTGCTAATCTCGAGTTAGTTCGAAACTGATTCAAATTCAAATTAAAAAAATAGGCAAACAATAAAAGTTTTCAAATATTAAAACTAAAATGTTCGGAGTGAACCAAATATTGCATAGATAATTATGGGGGAAAAACCACACATGCATAAAATGTTTAAATAATATGAGATGGGTAAAACAGCAGCAAAACAATTATTTTAAATGCTTTTAATTACTAAACAAATGTTAATCTAGTTTATATAATCACCTAACTTTTTGGAGTAGGTGGCCTATGTTGTTATGCTAATTTAGGAGTAGGAGTTATATTTTTGTAAAGCTGTTTCGCTAACTAAAATAAATAAAATAGAAAAGGGAAAATAATAAAAACAGAAGAAAACAAAAGAAATTAAAAGCCCCCCCCCTCACTGGGCCTCGGCCCAGCTGGCCATCCAACTAGGCCGGCCCACCTAACCCTTGCTTAACCCCCTGCCTCTCCCCGAAACCCTAACCCCCTTCCCCACGATCCCCACTCTCCTCCCCCCGCGCGATCTGGATCCGGGGCGCCCCAACGCACATCGCCCCGATCCCCTTGCCCCCGAGCCTGACGCCGGGGCCCGACGCCGCCCCATCGTCACCGGGCTGCCCCGCCCCACCACTCCGTCGCCGGAACGCCATCGCCGCCGCCTCGCTCCACCAATCCTCCCCGAACGACCTCCACGCGCCCGACGCCGCCGTCCTCTTCGCTCGACGCCGTCGCCGGAGACCACCTCGCCGGACTGCCTCCCCTACGACGCCGGCGTCCCCATCTTCCTCCTCGCGCCCCGCTGCCCAGTCCCCTGCAACCCCTTGTGAGCGCCACCTCCATCTCCCTCTCTAACCCCCGCACCAGGATCGTCCTCGACGGGACTCGCTCGCCCGCGTGCTCCCGCAGCTCCGCCCGACCCTTGCCCCGTAGCCTTCCCCGCGGCCTGGTGCCCGCGGCCACCCCGCCGTACACCGCGGCCTCTGCTTCGCCTCGCTGTGCCCCCCTGCCTGTTCCTTGCCGTGTCCGACCGCGGTTGGCAACGCGCGCTCGCGCTGACACTCCCCGTCGCCGCTCCTGCTCGTGCATCCGCCCGCTGCTGCGCTCACCGGCGCCGCCGCTCAGCTCCACTCCCTCCCTGGACGTGGCTCCCCGGAGCCGCCCGCGCCTACCCCCCCTCTGACCCGACTTTCTGCAGCGCCGTCGCTGCCGCTACACGCCAGCCGCCGCCGCTCCGGAGGCTCGCCGGAGCCCCGTCTCCCCTGGCCCTGGCCGCCGGCGTGCCCCCGCGTGCCCAGCGCCTCTCGGGCTCACGCTCGTTCGGGCGCCCCGCCCCTTTGCTCGCCCGTAACCGCTAAGCCCGGGGGCCACAGACAACTGGGCCCGCCCCCCTGTACCTATGACAAGGGGGCCCCATCCCCCAGAACTTTATTAAAAAAAGAGAATTAATAATAAAAATAATTAAAATAATAATAAGAATTAAATTAATTATTTAATTAAGGAAATAATTAAGTTAATTAATCATAATTAGATTAACCTAACTAACTAATTAATTTAATTAAACAGTAGTTAGATTAGTTAAACAGTGATTAGGCTAAACAGTCAATGACCTGTGGGTCCCACACGTCAGCGACCCAGTCAACACCTCTGTTGACTGCTGATGTCATGCTGACGTCATGATGACGTCAGCAGACACTATTCTGGATAATGTTGATTAAATTAAATAAATAAATCCTAAAAATGATTTAAATCTTTTAAAATTAATATAAAATAAACCGTAGCTCGGATGGAAAAACTTTGTACATGAAAGTTGCTCAGAACGACGAGACGAATTTAAATACGCCCCGTTTATCCACCACGCATCCCTAGCATAGCGAACATGCAACTTTCCCCCTCTGTTTCATCTGTGCGAAAACGCGAAACATCGGGGATACTTTCCCGAATGTTTCCCCCCTTCACCGGTATCACCTCATACCACGATAGGGCACCCCTATCACCGCTACTTGTCATGTCATGCATCGCTATGCATCTGTTTGCTTAAATATTTATTGTTTCTCCCCCCTCTTCTCTCGCTAGACACCGAGACTGACGCTGCTGCTACCCAGTACGACTACGGAGTTGACGATCCCTCTCTCTTACCAGAGCAACCAGGCAAGCCCCCCCTTGATCCCCAGATATCGCCTACTCTCCTCTTTACTGCTTGCATTAGAGTAGTGTAGCATGTTACTGCTTTCCGTTATTCCTGTCCTGATGCATAGCCTGTCCTTGCTACTACTGTTGTTACCATTACCTGCTATCCTACTGCTTAGTATAGAATGCTAGTGTTCCATCAGTGGCCCTACACTCTTGTCCGTCTGCCATACTATACTACTGGGCCGTGATCACTCGGGAGGTGATCACGGGTATATACTATATACTTTATACATGATACATGTGGTGACTAAAGACGGGTCGGCTTGAGGAGCACCCGCGAGTGGATCTTTGAGGCGGAGCGACAGGGCAGGTTCCGACCACCTAGGAGAGAGGTGGGCCTGGCCCTGGTCGGCGTTCGCGGATACTTAACACGCTTAACGAGATCTGGGTATTTGATCTGAGTCTGGCTACTGGCCTATGCGCACTAACCATCTACGCGGGGACAGTTATGGGCACTCGACGTCGTGGTATCAGCCGAAGCCTTCGTGACGTCAGCAATGGAGCGGCGCGCGCCGGATTGGACTGGAACGCCACTAGGCTAGGTCTGCTTCCGGCCGCCCACGCAACATGCAGGTGTGCTAAGGGCGATGGGCCCAAACCCCTGGGCGCTTAGGTTTAGACCGGCGTGCTGACCTCTCTGTTGGTCTAGGTGGGGCTGCGACGTGTTGATCTTCCGAGGCCGGGCATGACCCAGGAAAGTGTGTCCGGCCAAATGGGATCGAGCGTGTTGGGTTATGTGGTGCACCCCTGCAGGGAAGTTAATCTATTCGAATAGCCGTGATCTTCGGTAACAGGACGACTTGGAGTTGTACCTTGACCTTATGACAACTAGAACCGGATACTTAATAAAACACACCCTTCCAAGTGCCAGATACAACCGGTGATCGCTCTCTCACAGGGCGACGAGGGGAGGATCAGCGGTTAGGGTTATGCTATGCGATGCTACTTGGAGGACTTCAGTCTACTCTCTTCTACATGTTGCAAGACGGAGGCTGCCAGAAGCGTAGTCTTCGAAAGGATTAGTTATCCCCCTCTTATTCTGGCTTTCTGCAGTTCAGTCCACATATGATACCCTTACTCCATTTGATACCCATGCATATGTAGTGTAGCTCCTTGCTTGCGAGTACTTTGGATGAGTACTCACGGTTGCTTTCTCCCCCCTTTCCCCCCTTTCCTTTCATTCTGGTTGTCGCAACCAGATGCTGGAGTCCAGGAGCCAGACGCCACCGTCGACGATGACCCCTACTACACCGGAGGTGCCTACTACTACGTGCTGCCCGCTGGCGACGACCAGGAGTAGTTAGGAGGATCCCAGGCAGGAGGCCTGCGCCTCTTTCGATCTGTATCCCAGTTTGTGCTAGCCTTCTTAAGGCAAACTTGTTTAACTTATGTGTGTACTCAGATATTGTTGCTTCCGCTGACTCGTCTATGATCGAGCTCTTGTATTCGAGCCCTCGAGGCCCCTGGCTTGTAATATGATGCTTGTATGACTTATTTTATTTGTAGAGTTGTGTTGTGATATCTTCCCGTTAGTCCTTGATCTTGATCGTACACATTTGCATGCATGATTAGTGTACGGTCAAATCGGGGGCGTCACATCGTTCTTCGATTGCTTGCAGGAATAGACCTTCGTGGTCAGGCTGACCGTGCTTCCAGCATCGCCAGTAACCTCAGGAGATTGGTTTAGCGGTTGCTAAGGCGCAACGTCGTGCACGTTTGTAGTCAGATCGTCAAAGTCGTTTCCACCAAATCGATAGTTATCATCTCATCGAAAGATCAGGACCCTCGCCTCTATCAAGTGGTATCAGTTTTCAGGTTGCTCGGTGAGAATTTCCAGTTTTCCTAGATTAGATTTATTTTCTTACCTATTGTCCAAGAAAAAGCCACAAAAAAAGAGTTAGATCTATTCATTCTTGGTCCAAGCCAGTCTGAGCCTTTGCAATTTTCTTTTCATTGCTTGCATAGTTGAATTATCGGTTGCATCGTCGTGTCGAGTTGCTGGTCTTAGTGTCTAGTTTGTTTAGAGTTTCGAGTTCTGTTCACATTAGTCACGCCACCGCTGCATCATTATCTCTTCCGCTGTCCACCACCCATCCATCAATTTCCACCACGTGCTACCCACCATTCATTGTCATAATAATAGTTGAGATCGTTCACATCTTCGCTTGATCCAATCTGCATCTTATCTAGTTTGTTCTGAAAAGAGGGAGAAAAAAAGAGAGAAAAAAACGAGAGAAAAAAAAGAGAAAAAAAGTCAGAGAAAAAAAGGAGAGAAAGAAAAAAAAAGTGTGAGGAAAAAAAAGAGAGAAGAAAAAAAATAAAATTTGGATCTTTTTAGACTCAATCTCGTAGTTGAATTCTGATTGGAATCTGTTTTGTGCACTATTCAGTAAAACAGGCATAACTTCCTCATACGAAGTCCGTTTTGCCTCCGCGAGTACTCAAACAAAAGCTAGCGACGAGCTGCATCTAAATAGTTGAAGAAGCTAGTTCAATATTTGGCACCTCAAAATCGGCTTATAAATAGGTCTTTTTGTCCTCTGAAGTTCATGAACACAGCTTATTCCAGTTTTTCAGGCCAGTTTTCGAATTTTTTGACTCCTCATATCAACTCGGAATTGAGCAATTCCTTTGGTGTTTGAAAGCTTGAGTCAATCCCATTCTTGAAAAAAAAATTCAAAAAAATCGGCACAAACTTTTTCAGAGGAAAGTTGGAGACAAAGTTGTTGATATATCCTGCTTGGCTGTTGTTTCACATCATTATCTTTACTGCCGTTGTGATCTTCACTTATATCTTGCTGTCCAGAGCTACTTAGTATCCTTCATTGATGCTAGTTGTGCTACGACGTGACCTCATTAGTGTTCTAGGCTCGCGTCTCCAGTTCGGTCTAGCCTAGGACCAGCACAGTACCGTCGTTGAGCGTTTATTCAACATTGCATCTCCGGATTGATTATTGCTAATCTTTTGCTACCATATATAGCCAACCCAGCTCCACATATTTCTACATCGTGTATACGCATGTTCCCCTGGCAATCGCTTTACACAACCTTCGGAGTTATTTGACACCACTAGTTGCCTCTCACCACCTGCTGCATGGTAAGAACTTGTAAGATATTGATATTTGCTTTACTGTGAGCACTTTACAACCACATCCTAGTAGTTCATAGGAACATTATTCTCGAATTTTGGTTCTTGTTTCTACTAATCATGACAGGTTCCAGAGATAGAAGTTCTTGGACGACGGACACATCTTCACCATCACGAGAGTTGGGACAACACACACAAGCATATGGTCAGGTTATCTCTTTACCATCATTTGAGGGTAGATTTAATCCTGCTATTTATCTAGCTTGGGAGCTTGAAGTAGAACAAGTTTTTAGTCACCATGATTTTTCTGAACTTGAGAGAGTACGAGCTACCATTAGAGCATTTACTGGTTTTGCTTCTGTTTGGTGGAGTGTACATTGTAAGAAAAACATTGATAACCAACCCACAACTTGGAAAGTTTTGAAAGCTGTAATGAGACAACAATTTTTTCCTCCTTACTATCGTCGTGAATTGCGTCGCAAATTGGAGCAATTAAAACAAGGCAGTAACACTGTTCATGCTTACTACCAAGAGTTCAAATCTTATATGCATCATTGTGACATAGAAGAATCTAAGGATGATACAATGAATAGATTTTTTGGTGGTTTGAACCATGATATTCAGGCAAGATTTCAGTATATTTCTCGTTGCATTACTGGTATGTATGTCCGTGCTTGTACCTTTGAGAGACAGATACAGGAGGATGCATTGGGTGACTACAACAACTACTATTCCAGTTCATGCTCACCATCGCCGGTTGGTTACTCCACTATTGCACCTACTAGAGCAGCCCCACCTCGGATTGTGAGCACAATATCATCTCAAGTGTATGGTACATTGTCAACGTCCGTACCTACATCAGCTACATCTCTGCGAGGTAATAGTAAAGGTATTGATGATATCACTTCACATGAGAATGAAGCATGCCTAGTTAACTTGAATGCATCATGTGTTGAGTTACCTGTTGATTTGAGCACACCACCTATTTTAGAGACTCTTGTTACTATCATGAATGCGTCATGTGATCAAACAACTGAAATATCAACAATTTTGAGTGCACCCATTGAATTAACTGTTGATGCAAAAGAACCAATGTTTAATCATTTTGATATGACCTCTAATCTTGATGATGATTCTGTGTCCAATGACTTATTGCATGTTTGCTTATTTGAGCATGTTGTAGCATGTAAATTTGATGCAAGTAAGGTTTATTCATCGAAGTTAGGATGGTTTAATGATGAACATTGCCAATCTTTTGTAGAGAATAAGAGCTTCACTTATATGTGCAAACTGAGTTCCAATATTTTCATGCCTTCTACTTCCTGTGATAATTTTTTGGCTTTAGATTTTATGAACAATGAAAGTTACTCATGTATACATGTGACATATGTGCAAAAATCAAGGGAAGTTAAAATGGATGACATATACATATACAACATGTACACCTTGTCTCTTTTGTTAGCCACATTTCAGATTAAGCAATGCCGAGGACGGCTTTATTTTCAAAAAGGGGAGGATGATGAGGACATGACTACCTTGGATACGACAAAAAATATTGCATACATGCATATTTGTCAGGTGATTTCTAATGCAAACTATTCAATAATCTATTTATGTTATCCAGAACAAAAATACTTCACACACTTTTGTGTTTTGTCTAATTGCAGGTGTATGGGACATTTGTACAATCCACATATGAAGACAAGGGAAAAGGAGAAGTTTAGGTTGTGTTCAAAAAGTCCTCTCACGTCACTTTTGGGCCAAGAGAAGATAGAGTCCAAGTCTCTCACGTGCTGGATTCAGATTCGGACTGCACAGACATACCTGACTCAAAACGCCAACAACTTTTTCATACGGACTCCAAATTGGGTGATTCTTTTTTTCTTGGAAACTAGATTTCATGCTATTTCCAACCCAATTGGATTCACCTTCAAATTCGTCCGGAGCGTTGAGTTACGGACGAAAAAATCTGACGTTGCAGCAGAATCCGAGTCAAACTACAAGCCCAAAGGTGTTGCATCACCTCCACTTGGGCCCATGAGCCTTGTACGACCTAGGGTTAGTTTTAGGCTGCCTTGGGACGTCCTCCCACCTCCTTGGCCGCCACCCCTTGCTCCTATATAAGTAGATCCATCTAGTAGCTTTTTCTTTGGGATTTGTTTAGTTAAAAGTTAGCCATTGCAACTTCGTGTACTTCGTTTGTGTCCAACGACCAGACCAAGACCGCTTCCGGATCCCCACCATTATCAATACTTCATATATATTTGCGATATTCAGATTGCTTTATCATATTCTTGCTCGTTCTTCGATTGCTTGCAGGAATAGACCTTCGTGGTCAGGCTGACCGTGCTTCCAGCATCGTCAGTAACCTCAGGAGATTGGTTTAGCGGTTACTAAGGCGCAACGTCGTGCACGTTTGTAGTCGGATCATCAAAGTCGTCTCCACCAAATCAATAGTTATCATCTCATCGAAACATCGGGACACCTTAGCCTCTATCACAATGGACTTGTGAAGATGACTTGTGAAAATGTGCCAAAGAGTGGCTCACCCATAGTGGAGTGTGGGGGGGGGGGCAATCAACGAGTCTTCATCGAGCCAACTTAATCAAGAAAGATGGTCCGACTTGAGGAAGTCAATATCATCATCATCAAGCTCAAGTGGACTTTGTGCAAGGCAAAGGTTTGCCTTTGATAGGTTTTCTATTTTACCAGTCTCATGGTGGTAGTTGGGAGACCGGGTTATAGGATCGTTTGCTGTACTATCAAGGGGGGCTCTCAAGTTAGTAGCTCAATCGTATCGTTCATAGAGAGCTCAAACCATTGCATCCTTGCATCATCTTTCTTGGTTCTTGTTTGTTTTTTCTCTGTGTGAGTTTTAGAGCTTTTGGTCATCTTCATGACAAGATCGAGTTCATCGAAAATGGAGTTCATGTATGCATCTTCTATGATGTTTTCAATGTTGAGTTTTTGCCGGTTCTTCACCGATAGAGGTTTCACTCCTCTATATCATAGGCATACTCCCCTTGCCTCTTCTTACTATAACCATTCGCTGTTTGGATAGTACTCACCATCATCTATCCAACAAGTTTGAGTTTGCTCAATTCGGAGCTCATATGCAATAGTTATAACAGTTTCAGTATTGGTGCATCCTTCTTTCTTTTTAGAACCGGGCTTTACCCCTTTCCATTGCATAGAACGGAAATACAACTAGTTCCAAACAGAGAAAACAGGAGGAGGTAAAGAGGTAGAGCAAGTTCCCGCACTACCAGGAAACCCACCGCACTCGCTCGCCATCGGAACGAATGCTGCGGGGGCGAAAACCTGAGTAGCACAAATATAAAGTCTATCCTATTACAAGCACCAAAGATCAAGCTAAATTGATCATCAAGTTTTTGCTAGCCTGGTCAGGAACATCTCCAGGTAGAAACGCCAACAGGTAAACTGCTCGAGCCATCCATCTTCTTCAACTGCAGCACCTTGAAAGCATCGGGCGCCCTGTATCGTTTGTTTGGCGCCGGCGTACATCTTCATCAGCTGCATTGTGCTAGCCCTGATCATCTCCGCACCCGTACGCAACTCCCTGGCGGCATCCCCTTGCTATAGACCAGTCCAGTATAACAGAAAGGAGCACAGAGAAAACACAATCTCAAAAGGAGTCTTGATTTGTTTTTTTTTTCAAAAGTGGCCCGATTGCGCGCCAACCATATAGCCGAACAGGTGGCCGCCGGGCCCACCGTGTAAAAAGACTTCTTCCCAGGAAGAAATTTGTGACACCACACGAAATATTGCCAGTAGTTTTTGGGGCACTTGTGAGTTCCCAACACCACCCCGATGGATCGCCATACTACTCTGGCCACAGGGCAAGTAAAAAAGAGATGTTGGGTTCTCTCCAGCCCTTTACAGAAGGAGCAACACGGGTTTCCTGGCCATTTTGTTTTTTTCATTACTTGCCTCATAAGCACCGCGTCTTGTGATAATTTCCAGAGAAAGATTTGATTTTCAGAGGGATTTTGGCTCTCCAAATCCACTTGTAATGGCATCCACTAAGAGGTCCCTCCAGCATCTTGTAAACTGATTTGATCGTGAACTTGCCGTTTTGGTTTAGGCTCCAAAAAACTCGATCACTTTTCTCAGTCAGAGGGATGTTTTTAATAGTAGTGCGCAGGGCTTCCCATTGTTCAGACATCTCAGGGGTAAGCCTACGCCTGAAAATGGAAGTGGACTCAAGCTCATCTCTCTTGTCCAGGGTGCTATCCAGACGGTTGCAGATCTCAAACAAACGTGGGTATTGATCCTGCAATGCGGTCAGCCCATTCATTGGATCTTTCCACACTCTAGTTAAGTTTCCAGCCCCAATCTCCATTTTCCTGTCCATCATATAGATGTCTTTCACTTTAAGCAGGTTTTTCCAGCAAGGTGAATCAGAGAACTTGGGGGTAACATCAACAACAGATTTGTTGCGGAGATATCTGGCACGGACAATTTCTTGCCACAACCCATTCTCGGTCTCTAACTTCCCCCACCATTTAACCATGAGACTAATATTTTGTTTCCGGAGGTCTTTTATGCCTAAGCCCCCTTTGTCTCTGGATCTACAAATCCTACTCCACTTGACAAGATAATATCTTTTCTTTTTGTTACACCCTTGCCAAAAGAAACGCCATCTGTGTTTGTCTAGCCTTTCAATGAAGGTTTTATTCATCAGCCACATCGACATGTGGTAAAGGGAGAGTTGTGTGAAAACCGAATCAAGCAGGGTATGTCTCCCCCCATCGAGGCAGCATTGCCAATCCAGGCATCAAACCTTTTCAAGTATTTGCTAACAATGAATTCCCAATCAGAGGTTTTCAGGTTAGCATAGCTGACAGGCATGCCTAGGTATTGAAGTGGAAAACTGCCAACCTCACAATCAAATATCTCAGCATATTTATTGACAACTGTCTCGTCTCCACCTACAGTAAGAATTTCGCTCTTCTGAAAGTTAACTTTCAGGCCAGACATCATCTCAAACATGTACAACAACAACTTCAGGTTGATTGCTTTGTCAATGTCATCCTCTATGCAGATGATGGTGTCATATGCGTATTGAACGACCGCCACTCCATCAGGGATAAGATCGGAAGCTAGGCCTACTATGTTTTGGTGCATCCTTCTGTTTTTCTTGGGCGGTTTTTTAGCTCTATGCGGTAGTAGAGTGGCAGTAGAGTGGTAGTAGCGCTTATAAGCGGTACTACCGCCCTGCTACTTCCGTTGCTTATATTTATGCCTCAGGAACTCGTCATGAATTTCGTGGTAGTACCTCTCCCCCGAGCGATACTACCTCTCTCGCAGATCTACAACTTGTGTTTTTCTGTCTCGTTGGGCTGTTTTGACCGTGCTAAGCGGTAGTACCGCTCCCCCAAGAGGTAGTATCGCTTGAGCACGACTTGTGGGCATAACGGTTGGATTCAGGGGTGCCTATTTAAGAGGGTCTTCTTTCCCAATGGTCACTATCTTTCTAGCTTTTGTTCTCCCCCCATTGTTCACTTTCTTCGAGCTTACTAACTCTCAACCCCTCCATGGATTCTTGCTAGTTTTTGAGGGAAAAGAGAAAGAAAATCTAGATCCACATTTCCACCAATCACTTTCTTCTCTTTGTGAGGGGAGCCCCTTGGATCTAGATCTTGGAGTTCTTTGTGTCCTCCTCTTTGTTCTTCCTCTCATTTTCCTCAATAGCATTAGTTGTTGTGGTGGAATTTGGGAGAGAAGGACTTGGGCACTCCGTGTGCCCTTGCCATTGCATTTGGTGCATAGGTTCGAGTTCTCCACGGTGATACGTGGAAGTGAAGTTTGAGACTTGTTACTCTTTGGTGCTTGGGACCCTAGAGCTTGTTCCTCTTGGGTGCTTGGGCGCCCTAGCAGGTTGGTGGTGTCTCAGAGCTCAATCATTGTGGTGTAAAGCTTCGGGCTTGCGTGGGGGTCTCCAATTAGGTTGTGGAGATTGCCCCGAGCAATTTGTATGGGTTCTGGTGACCGCCCCCAAGGGTTGCCGAAGTGTACGATTTCAGTGACCACCCCAAGGGTTGCCAAAGTGTACGGGTTCGGTGACCGCCCCCAAGGGTTGCCATTTGTATGGCTTCAGTGACCGCCCTCAAGAGTCTCATAGTGGAATCACGGCATCTTGCATTGTGCGATGGCGTGAGGAGATTACGGTGGCCCTAGTGGCATTTTGGGGAGCATTGTGCCTCCACACAACTCCAAATGGAGATTAGTATCCGCAAGGGTGTGAACTTCGGGATACATCGTCGTCTCCGCGTGCCTTGATTATCTCTTACCCGAGCCCTTTACGTATGCACTTTACTTTGTGATAGCCATATTGATTCATGTTATATGTCTTGCTATCACCTAGTTGTTTATCTTGCTTAGCATAAGTTGTTGGTGCACATAAGTGAGCCTAGTTGTTTTAGGTTTTGTGCTTGACAAATTAAATGCTAGTTTTATTCCGCATTTGTTCAAGCCTAAACTGTAATTATTTTAAAGCGCCTATTCACCCCCTGCTACTTCTTGAGCTTGCGTTGGTTTTTCCCTTGAAGAAGAAAGGGTGATGCAGCAAAGTAGAGATAAGTATTTCCCTCAGTTTGAGGACCAAGGTATCAATCCAGTAGGAGACAACACACAAGTCAACGGATACCTGCACAAACAAACAAACAACTTGCATCCAACGCGATAAAGGGGTTGTCAATCCCTTCATGGTTACTTGCAAAAGTGAGATCTGATAGAGATAGATAAACAGTAAAGTAAATATTTTTGGTTTATAGATTGGAAAGTAAAAGATTGCAAAATAGTAAATCGGAAACTAATATTATGGAAAACATAACTTGTATGATGAAAAATAGACCCGGGGGCCATAGGTTTCACTAGAAGCTTCTCTCAAGATAGCAAATAATACGTTGGGTGAACAAATTACTGCCGAGCAATTGATAGAAAAGTGCAAAGTTATGACGATATCTAAGGCAATGATCCTGAATATAGGCATCACGTCCGTGTCAAGTAGACCGAAACGATTCTGCATCTACTACTATTACTCCACACATCGACCACTATCCAACATGCATCTAGAGTATTAAGTTCATAAAGAACGGAGTAATGCATTAAGTAAGATGACATGATGTAGAGGAATTAACTCAAGCAATATGATTAAACCCCATCTTTTTATCCTCGATGGAAACAATACAATACGTGCCTTGCTGCTCCTACTGTCACTCGGAAAGGACACCGCGAGATTGAACCCAAAGATAAGCACTTCTCCCATTGCAAGAAAAACCAATCTAGTTGGCCAAACCAAATCGATAGTTTGAAGAGAGTTACAAAGATATCAAAACACGCATAAAATAATTCAGAGGAGATTCACATAATATTCATAGATAACTTGATCATAAATCCACAATTCATCGGATCTCGGCAAACACACCGCAAAAGAGTATTACATCAAATAGATCTCCAAGAACATCAAGGAGAACATGGCATTGAGAATCAAAGAGAGAGAAGAAGCCATCTAGCTACTAGCTATGGACCCGTAGGTCTGAAATAAACTACTCACGCTTCATCAGAAGGGCAATAGAGTTGATGTAGAAGCCCTCCATAGTCGAGTCCCCCTCCGGCAGGATGCTGGAAAAGGCCCCTAGATGGGATCTCACGTGTACAAAAGGTTGCGGTGGTGGAAAAGTGTTTTCGTGGATGCCCCTATTGGTTTGGGGATATATGGGTACATATAGACGAAAGAATTAGGTTAGGAGGTGCACAAGGGGCCCACAAGGGTGGGGGCGCGCCCAACCCCCCTGGGTGCGCCCTCCGTCCTTGTGGCCGCCTCATGCCTCCTCCGAGTTCATATCTAAGTCTCCTGGTTGTCTTTTGGTCCAAGAAAAATCATTGCGAAGGTTTTATTCCGTTTGGTATTTGATACGTGTCCGTCGTATCTACTTTTCCAAACACTTTTGCCCTTGTTTTGGACTCTAACTTGCATGATTTGAATGGAACTAACCCAGACTGACGATGTTTTCAGCAGAATTGCCATGGTGTTATTTTTGTGCAGAAATAAAAGTTCTCGGAATGACCATAAAATCAACGGAGATTATTTTCGGAATATATAAAAAATACCGGAAGAAGCATCCACGTCAGGGGCCCACACCCTGTCCACAAGGGTGGGGGTGCGCCCCCTGCCTTGTGGGCCCCTCGACACTCCACCGACCTCAACTCCAACTCCATATATACGTGTTTGGGGAGAAAAATAATCAGAGAGAAGGATTCACGCGTTTTATGATACGGAGCCGCCGCCAAGCCCTAAACTCTCTCGGGAGGGCTAATCTGGAGTCTGTTCGGGGTTCCGGAGAGGATAATCCATCGCCATCGTCATCATCAACCTTCCTCCATCACCAATTTCATGATGCTCACCGCCATGCGTGAGTAATTCCATCGCAGGCTTGTTGGGCGGTGATGGGTTGGATGAGATTTATCATGTAATCGAGTTAGTTTTGTTAGGGTTTGATCCCTAGTATTCACTATGTTCTGAGATTGATATTGCTATGACTTTGCTATGCTTAATGCTTGTCACTAGGGCCCGAGTGCCATGATTTCAGATCTGAACCTATTATGTTTTCATGAATATATGTGAGTTCTTGATCCTATCTTGCAAGTCTATAGTCACCTATTATGTGTTATGATCCGTTAACCCTGAAGTGACAATAATCAGGACCATTACCGGTGATGACCATAGTTTGAGGAGTTCATGTATTCACTATGCGTTAATGCTTTGGTCTGGTACTCTATTAAAAGGAGGCCTTAATATCCCTTAGTTTCCAGTAGGACCCCGCTGCCACGGGAGGGTAGGACAAAAAATGTCATGCAAGTTCTTTTCCATAAGCACGTATGACTATATTCGGAATACATGCCTACATTACATTGATGAACTGGAGCTAGTTCTGTGTCACCCTATGTTATAACTGTTGCATGATCGATCGCATCCGACATAATTCTCCATCACCGATCCAATGCCTACGAGCTTTTCATATATTGTTCTTCGCTTATTTACTTTTCCGTTGCTGCTGTTATAATCGCTACAAAACCCAAAAACATTACTTTTGCTACCGTTACCATTACTATCATATTACTTTGCTACTAAATACCTTGCTGCAGATATTAAGTTTCCAGGTGTGGTTGAATTGACAACTCAGCTGCGAATACTTGAGAATATTCTTTGGCTCCCCTTGTGTCGAATCAATAAATTTGGGTTGAATACTCTACCCTCGAAAACTGTTGCGATCCCCTATACTTGTGGGTTATCAAGACTATTTTCTCGCGCCGTTGCCGGGGAGCATAGCTCTATTCTTTGAGTCACTTGGGATTTATATCTGCTTATCACTATGAAGAACTTGAAAGATCAAAGAACCAAGATTTTTCCCATAACTACGAGGGGAGGTAAGGAACTGCCATCTAGCTATGCACTTGATTCACCTTCTGTTTTGAGTAAACTTGCGACACCTACACATGCTATTGATTCCGATAGGTCGCATGTTATTGATGATGCCACTTCTGCTTTGCATGATACTTATGATGAAACTACTTCTATGCTTGATAATATTGTGCCACTAGGTGAATTTCTTGATGAACAACTTGCTAGGGTTAGAGAGAATGAAATTATTGAAATTGATAATATCGATGAAAGTGATGATGAAGATTCTCCCCCTAGATATGAATTGCCTGTTGTTCCTAAGGGTTATGTTATGGATGAAGAAACCGCTAGAGACTTATTAGCTTGCAATGATAGATCTGATCTTAAGAAATTATTAGCTAAGCTTAAAGAAAAGTCTTTGAATGCTAGAATGAAATATGACCCTGCTTTTGCTACTTCACCTATCTTTATTACTGATAAGGATTATGATTTCTCTGTCGATCCTGAGTTAATTACTTTGGTTGAATCTGATCCTTTCTATGGCTATGAATCTGAAACTGTTGTGGCACATCTTACTAAATTACATGATATAGCCACCCTGTTCACTAATGATGAGAAAACTCGCTATTACTTTATCCTTAAATTGTTTCCATTCGCATTAAAGGGTGATGCTAAAACATGGTTTAATTCTCTTGATCCCGGTTGTGTGCGTAGTCCCCAGGATATGATTTATTACTTCTCTGCTAAATATTTCCCCACTTATAAGAAACAAGCTGCATTAAGTGAAATATATAATTTTGTGCAAATTGAAGAAGAGAGTCTCCCACAAGCTTGGGGGAGGCTTCTCTGATTACTTAATGCTTTGCCTGATCATTCTCTCAAGAAAAATGAAATACTTGATATCTTTTATAATGGACTAACCGATGCTTCCAGAGACCACCTGGATAGTTGTGCTGGTTGTGTTTTTAGGGAAAGAACTGTTGATCAAGCTAAATTGTTATTGAATAATATGTTGACTAATGAAAATAATTGGACACTTCTTGAACCAACTCCTAAGCCAACTCCGAAGAAAAGGGGTATTCTATTTCTAAGTCCTGGAGATATGCAAGAGGCAAAGAAATCTATGAAAGAAAAAGGTATTAAAACTGAAGATGTTAAGAATTTACCACCTATTGAAGAAATACATGGTCTTAATTTGCCGCCTATTGAAGAAACACATGGTCTTGATAACCCGACACAAATAGTAAAGGTAAATTCTCTCTATAGATTTGATAAATGTGAAATCCCATTTACTAAGTTTGCTAACCCATGCTTGGATGAGTTTGATGACTTTATGGTTAAACAAGAAAACTTCAATGCTTATATTGGTAGACAATTGCAACACAATGCTGATATGCTTGAACACTTGGGTGATTATATGGCTAATGTTAAAGGTGAACTTAAACTTATTAGTAAACATGCTTCTATGGTTACCACTCAAGTAGAACAAGTATTTAAAGCTCAGAATGATTTGCTAAATGAATTGAATAGTAAGAATAATGATTATGCTATTAGAGTGGCTACTAGACCTGGTAGAATGACTCAGGAACCTTTGTATCCTGAAGGCCATCCTAAGAGAATTGAGCATGATTCTCAGAGAACTAATGTTGATGCACCTAGTCCTTCTAAGAGGAAGAAATAAAAATGATAAGACTTTGCATGCTTCTAGTGAACCTGTTATTGACACACCTGAGAATCCCTATGATATTTCTATTTCTGATGCTGAAACACGATCTGGTAATGAACATGAACCTAGCGATAATGTTAATGATGATGTTCATGTTGATGCTCAATGCTCAACCTAGCAATGATAATGATGTAGACATTGAACCTGCTGTTGATCTTGATAACCCACAATCAAAGAATCAACGTTATGATAAGAGAGACTTCGTTGCTAGGAAGCATAGTAAAGAAAGAGAACTGTGGGTTCAGAAACCCATGCCTTTTCCTCATAAACCATCCAAGAAAAAGGATGGTGAGGATTTTGAGCGCTTTGCTGAAATGATTAGACCTATCTTTTTGCGTATGCGTTTGGCTGATATGCTTAAAATGAATCCTTATGCTAAGTACATGAAAGATATCGTTGCTAATACAAGAAAGATTCCGGAAGCTGAAATTTCCACCATGCTTGCTAATTACACTTTTAAGGGTGGAATACCAAAGAAACTTGGATATCCCAGAGTACCAACTATACCATGCTCCATTAAAAGAAACTATGTTAAAACTGCTTTATGTGATCTTGGAGCCGGTGTTAGTGTTATGCCTCTCTTTTTATATCGTAGACTTGATTTGAATAAGCTGACACCTACTGAAATATCTTTGCAAATGGCTGACAAATCAACTGCTATACCTGTCGGTATTTGTGAGGATGTGCCTGTTGTGGTTGCAAACGTTACTATTTTAACGGACTTTGTTATTCTTGATATTCCTGAGGACGATAGTGTGTCTATTATTCTTGGAAGACCCTTTTTGAATACTGCAGGGGCTGTTATTGATTGCACCAAAGGCAATGTCACTTTTCATGTTAATGGTAATGAGCATATGGTACACTTTCCGAGGAAACAACCTCAAGTCCACAGTATCAATTCTATTGGAAAAATTCCAACAATCACTATTGGAGGTTTTGAATTTCCTCTTCCTACTATCAAGAAGAAATATGATATTCTTATTGTTGGGGACATGCATATCCCCGTTGAGGTAACCTAGTGTTATTCGAAAATTCTCTGGTTTCATGTTATTCGAAATGAGTTTGTTAACAAGACCTGATCAACCTTGTTAGTGGATTCCTTTTGATGAGCATGAGATGGATGAATTTAGAAAACACAACTCTCTATACCCTCTTTTTACTTTCTGCTATTTATATTAAATAAAGCAAAAATAGTATTTTTCTGTCTGTTTTCTGAATTATCCATGCAATAAAAAATACCCTGAAAATAAAAGTTCTCCAAATGCCCTGAAATTTGAATATGATTTTTTCTAGAATATTTGAGAATATTAGGCACTGAGAACACAGCAGGGGGAGCAGCCACGTGCCCACGAGGGTGGAGGGCGCGCCCCCTACCTCGTGGACCCCACATGAGTCCCCTCTAAAAGAGCAATCATGCCCTTACATCATGTTTTGATGTTGATGACAATATACATGTAGGGGACTAACGATGGCTGTCAAGTAAATCTCAGGTATTAGTCCCCGGTTCATCTATGTGTGTGGATCAAGAGCTTACAAGTGATTTTACTCAAGGATGAAGCATAAAAGTTGATTACATATTTGTTTTCTTGAGTATAGGATCCCTCACTATTAAGAGGGGAACGATAGGGTTAGTTAAAGGCTTGCTATTGCCACAAACCTCCTGACCATATTGCACATGCCAAAAACCTTCATGTTCTGTCTCTTGGCTGCCAGATGTCCGGGCTTCATGCCGGATGACCGGGCTGCATGCCGGATGTCTGGCCTCCTTGCCGGATATCCGAGCCTAGCCATCCAGAGAGCAGTTGTATACTGGGCTGCACGCCGGATGTCCGGGCTTTCCCCGGATGTCCGGTCCTTCCTGTTACGTCGGATGTCCGGGCCCCATTCCGGATATCGGGGCATAGCTATCCAGAGAACGTTTTTATGCTGGGCTGCGTGCCAGATGTCTGGCCACCTGACGGATGTCCGGGCCTTCCTTTTACGCCGGATGTCCGGGCCCCACTCCGGATATCCGGGCATAGCTATCCAGAGAACGTCTTTATGCTGGGCTGCGCGCCGGATGTCCGGCCACCTGCCGGATGTTCGGGCCTTCCTGATATGCCGGATGTCCGGGCTTGGGCCTCGGATATCCGGCCCCTCTGTTCTTTTGTTCTGTGTTTGTTCTGTTCTTCGTAGCTTACCAAGCCGGATGTCCGACCCCTTGCCCGGATGTCCGGCCTGCTCACTCTCTTACACTGCAACGACCATATTTGAGCTCACACTATATATAGCCCTTCTTCCCCTTGGGAGAGGGTTGACCATTCACTTTGAACAAACCCTAGAACACATTTCACTCTCTCTCTCTCACTCCTCCACACCAAATCTTATATCCCCAAGGGATTTGAGAGATTTTGAGAGAAGTTGTCCGATCAAGTGATAGATCCACTCCTTCTCCTTCTTTGCACCAAAGGAATTCGTGATTTGAGCAAGTCTTGAGCTTTTTCCCATCGTTCTTGTTACTCTTGGAGGTTGGAGACTCCTAGGCGGTAGGAGTCTTTCGGAGAGGAATCGACCTTTGTGATTACCCCCCCGAAAAGTTTGTGAGGGTTTGGAGACCACCCAAGGTCTACCACTAGTGGTTGAGAAACGCCTTCGTGGTGTTGTCTCAAAGGGAGAATAGGGTGAGCCTTCGTGGCGTTGGTGTGCCTTCGTGGTAACATCCATCTCTCTAACGGTGACGTAGCTTCCCTCCAAGGAAGTGAACATCGGCATACATCCTCGTCTCCCGGAGTTGCGGTTATTCCTAACCCTAACTCTCTACTTGTGGTTACTTGTCTCTTAGTACTTACTTATATCATATTGTGCTTTCTTACTTACATACTTGTGTTACTTGCTTAGCACTTAATACTACACTTGCAATTGTTAGGCTCACCTTCATATTCTGCATTATTGCCTAAAATTGCTAAGTAATAATTAAAATTTGTAATTGTACCTATTCACCCCCTCTAGGTCCATCTCGATCCTTTCAATTGGTATCAGAGCCTCATGCTCTATTCTTGTGGCTTAACCGCCCTAGAGCGAGATGAACCCCGATGGGACTCCCCTTGTTACAGATCCGAAGGATAAAGGTGAGGCTTCTTCAGAAGTCAAGTCCTTTACTTCTGAGGTGTAACGCCCTCGATGCGGCTATATCTCCCACGTGTCGAAGCATGACTTAGAGGCATAACCGCATTGAAAGCAATGTCGCAAGTGAGGTAATCTTCACACAACCCATGTAATACATAAGGGAAAGAGATACATAGTTGGCTTACAGTCGCCACTTCACACAATACATGAATATAACATTACATCATCCAGATACACACAAGGTCCGACTACGGAACCCAAAATAAAAGAAGACTACCCCAAATGCTACACAGATCCCCGATCGACCCCAACTGGGCTCCACTACTAATCGACTAGAACGAAACAACACAAAGGACAAGATCTTCATAGAGCTCCTCTTTGAGCTTGGTTGCGTCATCTGCACTGTATCCTCGGCACCTGCAAGCTGGTTTTTGGAAGTGTCTGTGAGTCACGGGGACTCAGCAATCTCACACCCTCGCGATCAAGACTATTTAAGCTTATAGGAAGGGTAAAAGGTACGAGGTGGAGCTGCAGCAAGCGACTAGCATATTTGGTGGCTAACATACGCAAATGAGAGCGAGAAGAGAAGGCAAAAGCACGGTCGAGAATCTATGATCAAGAAGTGATCCTAGAACAACCTACCTCAAGCATAACTCCAACGCTGTGTTCACTTCCCGGACCCTGCCGAGAAGAGACCATCATGGCTACACACGTGGTTGATGCATTTTAATTAAGTTAAGTTTCAGGTCTTCTACAACTGGACATTAACAAATTCCCATCTGCCCATAACCGCGGTCATTGCTTTCGAAAGTTCAAATCCCTGCAGGGGTGTCCCAACTTAGCCCATCACAAGCTCTCACGGTCAACGAAGGATATTCCTTCTCCCAGGAAGACCCGATCAGGCTCGGAATCCCGGTTACAAGACATTTCGACAATGGTAAAACAAGACCAGCAAAGCCACCCGAATGTGCCGACAAATCCCGATAGGAGCTGCACATATCTCGTTCTCAGGGCACACCGGATTGTCCAAGGTTCCGGTAGGCCAGCCCAGAGTTGCCCCTGGTGGCCACCGGCAGCTGACAGGTTGGGCCAACACTCAAAGGAGCACTGGCCCGGGGGTTTAAATAAAGATGACCCTTGGGCAGGCCTACCCAAGGGAAAGAAAAGGCTAGGTGGCAAATGGTAAAACCAATGTTGGGCCTTGCTGGAGGAGTTTTATTCAAGGCGAACTGTCAAGGGGTTCCCATTATAACCCAACCGTGTAAGGAACGAGAAATCCGGGAACATAACACCGATATGACGGAAACTAGGGTGGCAAGAGTGGAACAAAACACCAGGCACAAGGCCGAGCCTTCCACCCTTTACCAAGTATATAGATGCATTAATTGAATAAGATATATTGTGATATCCCAACAAAATAACCATGTTCCAAACAAGGAAGAAGCTCCAATCTTCACCTGCAACTAACAATGCTATAAGAGGGGCTGAGAAAAGCGGTAACATAGCCAAACAACGGTTTTCTAGGACAAGGTGGGTTAGAGGCTTGGCTTAACACTATGGGAGGCATGATAAGCAAGTGGTAGGTATCGCAGCATAGGCATAGCAAAAGAGCGAGCAACTAGCAAGCAAAGATAGAAGTGATTTCGAGGGTATGGTCATCTTGCCTGAGATCCCGCAAGGAAGAAGAACGAGTCCATGAAGAAGACAAACGAACGTAGATGAACGGATCCTCACGAACACGTCGTTACCAGAACTAACCTGAAGAAGCAACACCGGAAAGAAGCAAACAACATGGTAAACAACGATCACATAAGCATGGCATGATGCACAACCAAGTATGATGCATGTCTGGCTTAAATATGCATGACATGGCAAAGTGCAACAACCAAAACTACAAATTAAGTGGAGCTCAATATGCAATGAGTTGCATATTGAAGGAACACCTCATTCAAGTTATTTAGTTCGATCTCGTTTATGTACTCACCAATATTAAATGTTGTTAAGCATGTCAAGAGATGATACATAACAAAACTATACCATCTAAACAATTTAAATGGGGCCGGGTATAATAAACAACAAACCCGGTAAATCCCCATATGCATTAGTAATTTAATGCAAACAACAATTTTTAAACATTTAAATGTTATTATCATGATGCGGATGTCATGTTCAAGGTTATGCAATTTTTAAGAAAATGTTGACATGATAAGATATGACGCTTTTGTCATCGTGGCGGAAACGAAGGGGTACCACGGCGACGATAACGAAAACGGTGCCACGGCAACGTCCCGGTTCCGGTAACTCGATTGAGATACCGATGCAAAGGAGAAGTGTGCGGATGCATGTAAAAGATGGTGGGGCGCTCCCGGATACCGGGTGTCCCATGAGTCGATGGCATGGAAGCGAGAGACACTACAAACATGGTGCAGACAAAGGGTGCAACTCATACATCACGCAACATTCATCCACGGGCGGTCGTCTCGGGGTTATACCTTCGAAGCGTGCGTTATCGGAGCGGTTCGAGTCAAGCGGTGTAGTCGTTCACGATCGTCGTGGGAAGTAGTGGTACTCGGCGATGGTAGAGGAACTAGTTGTACATGGTTCGTTGTGGGAAGTAGTCGTTCTCGTGGCGATGGTAGTCGTTCACGTTCTTAGTCTCACAAGTTTCCGTAGATGTTCAGGGGCACGGCGAGAAACTTGACGTCCATGGAGTCTTCGAGGGTCGACAGTAGTTGTTCTCGTATCGTCGTGGTACTTGGCGATTTCGGAGACGGTGGAAGACGAACTTGGTGGTTCTCGTTGACATAGTACTTGGCGTTTTTTTCTGGTTCGGTGATCATTTTAGGCGTCAGGCGTCGAGGTCTCCGGCCGTAGTGGTACTTGGTGAATCCCGAAACGGTCTTGGCATCTTCGCGCGTAGGGGTACTTGTTTGTTTACTCCATGGTCTTGGCGGATCCACGCGATTGTAGTGGTACTCGCAAAGAGGTACTCGGCGGTCGTCGTCTAGACGTTCACGTGTCTTCGGTGACACCAGGATGCATCTTGGCGGTCTCGTCTCGGTCTTCAATCCAAAACAAAGCAAGGCAAAAGCGCCCTTGGTTCAACGGTGGCCGAACTTGATGAAAACCATGAAGTGGTCTTGGCAGCTTGAACAGGGTCCACCAAACTCGGTGGGAGGCAAAGACAGAGGCTCGTCCTTGTACAGAAACGAAGCAGCAGCGGCAGCAGGGACTCGCGGATCCGGCAGGTGGCCGTCCAACCTGGCCGGTGGCGGATGAGGGAGCAGCGGCCTGGCGAGCTTGAGGCCATGGTAGAGGAGGGGAGGCTGCAGGGGCGCGCCGGGGTTGGTGCGGTCGGAGGACAGGGCCGCGGGGCGGAGCTTGGCGGTGTCTCCCTGTCGGAGATGACGATGGGGGCGTGGAGGTCGCTGGCGCGGGCAGAGGTCGGGGCCGGAGCTCCTGGCCGCAGCGGCGCGGGAGGAAGCTAGAAGGCGCGGCGGCGGCTTGCTGGACTTGGACGTGACGGGGCACAGGAGAAAAGCTTCGGCGGAGAAGCAGAGCACTCATGCTGCTCGGGATCGAGCCTTTGCCCTCCCGAGCAAGGAGGCGGTGATGGTGGTGGTGCGCTCCTGCGGGCGTTCATGGCGACGGCGGCCTCCGGCTGGTCCGACGATGAGGAGGGGGCAAAGGGGAACGAGACGAGGGAGTGGCGCAGTTCTCTCCCTCCTTGCAAGTGGCGTCGCTAGGAGGAGAACGAAGGTAGAGATCTGGGGTCGAGAGATGGGCATCGGGGAGAGGATGAAAGCGAGAGAGATGGGGATCGGGCTGCGGGTTTTCCTGGCGGTGCGAGGAGGCTGACGAGGGAAAGGAGAGGATCGGGAGAGAGAGGTGGGATCGGCTAGGGTTAGAGCAGTTAGGTGGGCCAGTGGAGAGGGAAAAGACCATAGGCCCAGTCGGCCGGGCAGCAGGCTGCAGGCTATGGGCTTAGATGTAAATGGGCCAGCCTGGCTCCCTCTTCTCACTCCTCTTCTCACCTTTCCCATTTAAAACAAAACAGAAAAGAGGAAGAAAAGAAAGAGAAGGTAGCAGTGGAAACTAGGCATGGGGATAATTTTACTGGACTCGCAAAAATATGCATGGTCCGAGAAAATTAGAAGTGGCAAGATCGGAAGATATGAATTCAAACTCATTTGAATTTAATCAAATGGTTTGAACTAGGGCTAGGGTTTTGAAGTGCCCAGAAATGTTGAGAATTTAGGTGGAGCTCGGGGAAGTGACGAAAGAAATTACAGGAAAAGTTTGGGGACCAAACTTGAAGCGAAAAAGGGCATGTGATAAATTGCAAGTGTGTTATAGGTGATTCCGAAAATGGAATATTTAATATAGCTCCCTAATATCGGGAGGATATGTTATAAAGAGAATCACCATGTGAATTCCCTCGATTTAAATGGATCAAAGATCCATGCCATTTATTTAGATGAGATGCAAAAGATTTATGAGATGATGGCATGATGACATGATGCAATGCACATGATGCAACGAACCAAACAAATCACACGACGAAACCCGGAAACCCTGGAAGGCATCTGAAGCTCCGGTCTTGAGGCGTTACAACACTCCACCACTACGAGAGGATCTCGTCCCGAGATCTAGAATGGCACCGGAGGGAAAACGGAAGAGAAAGAGAAGAGGTAAAACTAAGTTGCTTCTTTGACGAATGAGTGAAACCAAAGAACCTTGCGAGGTTGAACAAATTCGAGAAAGAAAACAACGAAGGTGAACAAAGTCGAAAACACTCCGTTAGAAAAGAGGAACAAAGAACGTAGCGAAAACCGTGAGGTTGAAGGGCAAGATATATATTGAAACCACTCCGGTTAAAACAAGATAGAGAAGGATTAAGAATGATATAATTTGGACAACACTCCGACTGAAAAGAAAAGGAATTGAATAAGAACTTGATAAGATGAGAAGATACTTGATGAAATCAACAACACACTGCCTCCGGAACTATTGAAAGAATGGCACAAGGGGTAAGAACGATATTAGACAGCACTCCGGTTAAATGGATAAGCAAAGGAAAGGAAAATGATCTTGACAAAACAAGTAGATGGGTTGAAGAGAGCAACATTGCAATGCCTCCGGAACAAAAGTAAGAATGGAATGGAATGAACGAGGAAACAAAATCTTGGGAGAGCACGCTTACAACATATTCTCGAATGGAGTTGTTGGATTATCAACAGCGAAAGGATAAGCTTGACGTGGGCTTATGGAAGACATCTCAAAATTATGAGGTGACAACTTTCCACTCACGAAAAAGATTTGATTGGATTGATATTACAAGGAGACGAGAAACTATATCACCAGGAGGATAAATGAAGAACTTGGGTCATTTATAAGCACCATAAATAGCAACAATCCTTAGGGAAGACCTTAGGTGAAAATATAACCCAAGATATCTCCAATGACGAGATTGATGGATTTAAAATATCTCATTCTTGATAACTTGTGAATCATGAAACACGAAGGAAAATTATCGAAAATGACATAACACCACCACAAAAGATAAGATAGAATGAATTGGACTTTGGGATGCAAGATGAATAATGCTTGAACTCCTCTGAAAAGAATCTTGATGAGCACTTCGAGAAGGAATTAAATCCTTGATGACCCATCATGTAGAACCTTCATGAAGAACTCTGGTAAACAAAAGAATGATCAATCGAAAAGAAAGATGAAAAGAGTAAGGTTGAATCCTTGCAATGATTAGATGAATCTTTGCGACTAGATAAAGTGGGAACTTGGAACTCCAGAAAAGAAAAGATGAAACAAGTGAAACCGAGAATTTGATGGACCTCCGGAATAAGGAATTAATCACTTGGGTGAAACACGAATAAGAATTACGTTATGCTTATCCTTCACCAATTTAAACTGATGACAAGCAACGGATTTTTGCATACTACTTATTCTCGTTGAAAAAGGATTAAGAGAGGTATAGCATAAATTTGAGAAGGTCTCCAACGATCCACCGGTAGGATTGAAACAATGAATGAATTGATATGATAACGAATGAAGAGAACCCTTGACCGAACCACCGTAAGAATTGAAAACGAACGAAGCAAAGGCACAAATCACCGGGTAGAATTGGAAAAGCGATTGAAGATGCTTGATAGAATTAGATACATGAGAACGAAGAGAATCATGAGCTAATAAGAGAAAACTTGAATGATGCACCGGTAAGATTTGGAGAATGATAGCTGAAAGCTGAGAATGAATAAATCTTCTGAAATGATGGGTTCTGGAGAAACAAACTAGAAAGACTCCTGAATTGCTTTGGATGGGTGGAAAGAATTCTCACAACCAAAAACAATTATGAGAGGATGGCAACAAGCTAGAATGACGAATCTTTGAGAGAACGAATAAGATTAGAGAGGAACTCTTCTTCGGTCTTCAAAGTCTGAGAATGACGACGAGAAACACCACCATGATTTGTTGAGGCACTCCGGAATGAAAATTAGAAAGGTTGAACCAACGATGAAAAGAATTTGAAATATCTTGGAGAAAGAAATTTGACTGATGATAACTCATTCTTACGTCAAACTTGGAAAATAAATTTGAGAAGCTCCAGAAATAAGAAGAGTCAGGTAAGATCCTGGGAAAAGACCTGTGGGTTAGGGCCCACTCAAAAGATACACCGTTGAAAGATTTGAAGGAGAGATTGCACCGGTTGAATAAAATGCTTGAATTAGATAACATCCTCGAAAGAGTTTGAACGAATGCAGAGTGGAAACACGAATCTTTGAGATATCTTGAGCACTCCGGAACAATTGAATAGCGAGAAGTGGATGATTACGAAGTGCACCGGCATGAGAAAGCATTAGAAACGAGGAAAAGGGATATGATCAACACCAAAACCTTGATTTGAATCCACCGGAAAAAGAAAAGGAACGGAGAATGACAATTTGAATCTCCGTTAGAATCTTCCTGAGAATCACCGGATAAGAACATTGATGGAACTGAATGGAGAGACTTCCCATCAATAAAATTGATAGTTGAATAAGGAATCTTAGTCCTTGAAGAAAAAAGGGTGGGAGGGCGGGAAAACAAATGCAGCTTGGGACGGATGAAACAAACAACATTGAGAAGACTTGAGTTGATCTTGCGGATGTTGAAAATGAACGGATCCACTTGAAGAGGAGCACGTCGGTTGGAAAAGAATTGACATGAAAATCTCGATTATCATGAAGGATTAGTATTCACATAGAAGTATGAGAACACCACTTAGGGAAGGTATGGAATCAACATTTGACATTGAAGCAACTCAAATACCACAAAGCAAAACAAAAACAAAGGATTGACTTAGGAAATAAGCCGGAACAAACATATGATAGAGATTTCGTCTGAAGTTTTCGTGGTGGGGCCCACACGGGCTCGATCGTACAACACCATCATGTACAAGGCAATGCACATGACATACAAAGTGTCCCCGAGTGAGCATAGCCAAGGACTCTTTAAGACACAACGAGACCACTGTAAAACCAACCGTGGATAGGCGGACCACTAGACGTCGAACCCCAATTTCATATCATACATCTGTCGGAAAGATATCCTAAGAGCTACTTGAATTCCCACTTATAAACTCCCGAAACTTTCCGGTTATGCAATCAGGTGTTGGGGATACAGGGGAAGCATACTATCTCACCCAAATCTAGCAAATCCTACATCCAGCTGTATCCATCCTTCAACACATAACCAAGAAACCTTCGGAAATCATTTACCTCAACCTTCGAAAAAGCATCCGTTTTATGAGTTATGGCAATACTCTCGAACTTCCGCCCCAGTACTGGGTGGCATCGAGGTTATCTCACCAACAACTGCATAAAAGAGATTTTCGATGTCGGCGAAACTCAGGTATTCCAGAACTGCAACGATAAAATTGTGACGACAACACCTCGGAGCTCAACTCCCCGGGACACTGCCACAACCCCTAAATGTCAGGAGGCACCAAGAACAATGTTCTTGTCACAAAACCATCAGAACGATTCCAAGATATCCGCATGATCCTAATTTTTTTAGTGAAATTTGAGAAGAGAAGAGTCAAAACTCTACGTCAGGAGGCCTCACCAGAGCGACGAAGGGACTGAAGAGTAAAAAGAATCCTACTCTCCGGTATATATAATCCTAAATGACTCAAAACATTTTTCTAGACTCAACAACGCCAACGATTCGATCAACAGGGGGCTCCTAAAGTCGGGGACGGCTCTGATTACCAACTTGTAACGCCCTCGATGCGGCTATATCTCCCATGTGTCGAAGCATGACTTAGAGGCATAACCGCATTGAAAGCAATGTCACAAGTGAGGTAATCTTCACACAACCGATGTAATACATAAGGGAAAGAGATACGTAGTTGGCTTACAGTCGCCACTTCACACAATACATGAATATAACATTACATCATCCAGATACACACAAGGTCCGACTACGGAACCCAAAATAAAAGAAGACTAACCCAAATGCTACACAGATCCCCGATCGACCCCAACTGGGCTCCACTACTGATCGACTAGAACGAAACAACACAAAGGACAAGATCTATATAGAGCTCCTCTTTGAGCTTGGTTGCGTCATCTGCACGGTATCCTCGGCACCTGCAAGCTGGTTTTTGGAAGTATCTGTGAGTCACGGGGACTTAGCAATCTCACACCCTCGCGATTAAGACTATTTAAGCTTATAGGAAGGGTAAAAGGTATGAGGTGGAGCTGCAGCAAGCGACTAGCATATTTGGTGGCTAACATACGCAAATGAGAGCGAGAAGAGAAGGCAAAAGCACGGTCGAGAATCTATGATCAAGAAGTGATCCTAGAACAACCTACCTCAAGCATAACTCCAACGCCGTGTTCACTTCCTGGACCCCGCCGAGAAGAGACCATCACGGCTACACACGCGGTTGATGCATTTTAATTAAGTTAAGTTTCAGGTTTTCTACAACCGGACATTAACAAATTCCCATCTGCCCATAACCGCGGGCATGGCTTTCGAAAGTTCAAATCCCTGCAGGGGTGTCCCAACTTAGCCCATCACAAGCTCTCACGGTCAACGAAGGATATTCCTTCTCCCAGGAAGACCCGATCAGGCTCGGAATCCCGGTTACAAGACATTTCAACAATGGTAAAACAAGACCAGCAAAGCCACCCGAATGTGCTGACAAATCCCGATAGGAGCTGCACATATCTCGTTCTCAGGGCACACCGGATTGTCCAAGGTTCTGGTAGGCTAGCCCAGAGTTGCCCCTGGTGGCCACCGGCAGCTGACAGGTTGGACCAACACTCAAAGGAGCACTGGCCCGAGGGTTTAAATAAAGATGACCCTTGGGCAGGCCTACCCAAGGGAAAGAAAAGGCTAGGTGGCAAATGGTAAAACCAATGTTGGGCCTTGCTGGAGGAGTTTTATTCAAGGAGAACTGTCAAGGGGTTCCCATTATAACCCAACCGTGTAAGGAACGCAAAATCCGGGAACATAACACCGATATGACGGAAACTTGGGCGGCAAGAGTGGAACAAAACACCATGCATAAGGCCGAGCCTTCCACCATTTACCAAGTATATAGATGCATTAATTGAATAAGAGATATTGTGATATCCCAACAAAATAACCATGTTCCAAACATGGAACAAGCTCCAATCTTCACCTGCAACTAACAACGCTATAAGAGGGGCTGAGCAAAGCGGTAACATAGCCAAACAACGGTTTGCTAGGATAAGGTGGGTTAGAGGCTTGGCTTAACAATATGGGAGACATGATAAGCAAGTGGCAGGTACCGCAACATAGGCATAGCAAAAGAGCGAGCAACTAGCAAGCAAAGATAGAAGTGATTTCGAGGGTATGGTCATCTTGCCTGAGATCCCGCAAGGAAGAAGAACGAGTTCATGAAGAAGACAAACGGACGTAGACGAACGGATCCTCACAAACGCGACGTTACCGGAACTAACCCGAAGAAGCAACACCCGTAAGAAGCAAACAACATGGTAAACAACCATCACATAAGCATGGCATGATGCACAACCAAGTATGATGCATGTCCGGTTTAAATATGCATGACATGGCAAAGTGCAACAACCAAAACTACAAATTAAGTGGAGCTCAATATGCAACGAGTTGCATATTGACGGAACACCGCATTCAAGTTATTTAGTTCGATCTCGTTTATGTACTCACCAATATTAAATGTTGTTAAGCATGTCAAGAGATGATACATAACAAAACTATACCATCTAAACAATGTAAATGGGGCCGGGTATAATAAACAACAAACCCGGTAAATCCCCATATGCATTAGTAATTTAATGCAAACAACAATTTTTAAACATTTAAATGTTATTATCATGATGCGGATGTCATGTTCAAGGTTATGCAATTTTTAAGAAAATGTTGACATGATAAGATATGAGGCTTTTGTCATCGTGGTGGAAACGAAGGGGTACCATGGCGACGATAACAAAAACAGTGCCACGGCAACGTCCCGGTTCTGGTAACTCGATTGAGATACCGATGCAAAGGAGAAGTGTGCGGATGCGTGTAAAAGATGGTGGGGCGCTCCCGGATACCGGGTGTCCCATGAGTCAATGTCATGGAAGCGAGAGACACTACAAACATGGTGCAGACAAAGGGTGCAACTCATACATCACGCAACATTCGTCCATGGGCGGTCGTCTCGGGGTTATACCTTCAAAGCGTGCGTTATCGGAGCGGTTTGAGTCAAGGAGTGTAGTCGTTCACGATCATCGTGGGAAGTAGTGGTACTCGGCGATGGTAGAGGAAGTAGTTGTACACGGTTCGTTGTGGGAAGTAGTCGTTCTCGTGGCAACGGTAGTCGTTCACGTTCTTAGTCTCACAAGTTTCCGTAGATATTCAGGGGCACGGCGAGAAACTTGACGTCCACGGATTCTTCGAGGGTCGACGGTAGTTGTTCTCGTAACATTGTGGTACTTGGCGATTTCGGAGACGGCAGAAGACGAACTTGGCGGTTCTCGTTGACCTAGTACTTGGCGTTTTTTCCGGTTCGGTGATCATTTTAGGCGTCAGGCGTCGAGGTCTCCGGCCATAGTGGCACTTGGTGAATCCCGAAACGGTCTTGGCGTCTTCGTGCGTAGGGGTACTTGTTCGTTTACTCCACGGTCTTGGCGGATCCACGCGATGGTAGTGGTACTCGCGAAGAGGTACTCAGCGGTCGTCGTGTAGATGTTCACGTGTCTTCGGTGACACCAGGATGCATCTTGGCGGTCTCGTCTCGGTCTTCAATCCAAAACAAAGCAAGGCAAAAGCGCCCTCGGTTCAACGGTGGCCGAACTTGATGAAAACCACAAAGTGGTCTTGGTAGCTTGAACAGGGGCCACCCAAACTCGGCGGGAGGCAAAGACAGAGGCTCGTCCTTGTGCAGAAATGAAGCAGCGGCGGCAGCAGGGACTCGCGGATCCGGCAGGTGGCCGTCCAGCCTGGCCTGTGGCGGATGAGGGAGCAGCGGCCTGGCGAGCTTGAGGCCATGGCAGAGGAGGGGAGGCTGCAGGGGCGCGCTGGCATTGGTGCGGTCGGAGGACAGGGCCGCGGGGCAGAGCTTGGTGGCGTCTCCCTGTCGGAGATGATGATGGGGGCGTGGAGGTCACTGGCGCGGGCGGAGGTCGGGGTCGGAGCTCCTGGCCGCAGCGGCGCGGGAGGAAGCTAGAAGGCGCAGCGGCAGCTTGTTGGACTTGGACACGACGGCGCACAGGAGAAAAGCTTCGGCGGAGAAGCAAAGCACTCATGCTGCTCGGGATCGAGCCTTTGCTCTCCCGAGCAAGGAGGCGGCGATGGTGGTGGTGCGCTCCTGCGGGCGTTCATGGCGACGGCGGCCTCCGGCTGGTCCGACGACGAGGAGGGGGCAAAGGGGAACGGGACGAGGGAGTGCCGCAGTTCTCTCCCTCCTTACAAGTGGCGTCGCTAGGAGGAGAACGAAGTTAGAGATCTGGGGTCGAGAGATGGGCATCGGGGAGAGGGTGAAAGCGAGAGAGATGGGGATCGGGCTGCGGGTTTTCCTGGCGGCGCGAGGAGGTTGATGAGGGAAAGGAGAGGATCGGGAGAGAGAGGTGGGATCGGCTAGGGTTAGAGCAGTTAGGTGGGTCAGTGGAGAGGGAAAAGACCATAGGCCCAGTCTGCCGGGCAGCAGGCTGCAGGCTATGGGCTTAGATGTAAATGGGCCGGCCTGGCTCCCTCTTCTCACTCCTCTTCTCACCTTTCCCATTTAAAACAAAACAGAAAAGAGGAAGAAAAGAAAGAGAAGGTAGCAGTGGAAACTAGGCATGGGGATAATTTTACTGGACTCGCAAAAATATGCATGGGCCGAGAAAATTAGAAGTGGCAAGATCGGAAGATATGAATTCGAACTCATTTGAATTTAATCAAATGGTTTGAACTAGGGCTAGGGTTTTGAAGTGCCCAGAAATGTTGAGAATTTAGGTGGAGCTCGGGGAAGTGACGAAAGAAATTATAGGAAAAGTTTGGGGACCAAACTTGAAGTGGAAAAGGGCATGTGATAAATTGCAAGTGTGTTATAGGTGATTTCGAAAATGGAATATTTAATATAGCTCCCTAATATCGGGAGGATATGTTATAAAGAGAATCACCATGTGAATTCCCTCGATTTAAATGGATCAAAGATCCATGCCATTTATTTAGATGAGATGCAAAAGATTTATGAGATGATGGCACGATGACATGATGCAATGCACATGATGCAACGAACCAAACAAATCACACGACGAAACCCGGAAACCCTGGAAGGCATCTGAAGCTCCGGTCTTGGGGCGTTACATGAGGATCTGGAATGGGCTCTTGCTAAGCAAAAAGAGGAGCATGATGATTCTCTTGAGGCCTTGGTCAAAATGAGACTAGCCACATTGTCCATGGTGCATGCACCACCTTCTGGTGGTGCGGCTTTGAGGCCAACTGTGCCTACTCCGTCACTTGGTCAACAACCTCCTAACAATGATCACTCCAGTGTTCCTTGGCTTTATGCAAGACCCCAAGTTGAGAAACCAAAATATAACCCTCAAGGCAAACCTCCTTTACTTGATGCCACTGCTGATTTTGCCTCATGGAAAGTTGCTATGCAGGATCATCTTCGATATGGAAACGATGAGATGCTCGATATATTGGAGTATGGTTACCATGTGGTTGATCCAAAGAATCCTACACCAAGAGAAATTTATGAAAAGAATCTAAATGACACTGCAACCATGTGTATAAGGAGAGGTATGGTTGAAAAGCAAAGGAGACCTTTCATACACATCACAAGTGCAAAGGAACTATGGGAAAGTATTATAAGATCCAAGACCGGTACCTCCACCCTCCAGAGTGCTCAATTTGAAATTGCCAAGGGGCAATTGCAAAACTTTTGTATGGAGAAAGGTGAAACTCCCAATCAACTCCTTGAGCGTCTCATGACTCTCACTGCTGACATTGAGTCGTGTGAGTGTGACAAGACACAAGATGGATTCAACATGACTAAGCGATTTCTTGTGGACAAGTTGCTTCATGACCTTGCCCCATATCACCACCAAATGGTGTGGGACATAAGACAACACCATGCCTTCAAGGAAATGACTATAGATGACATCATATCCACCTTCCAACTATTTGAAGAGTCAAAGGCAAATGCCACAAAACATCTTGCCATGCATGGTACTCCAACATCAAAGATCAATCTTGCATTGAAGGCCAAACATGTGTGTGAAGATGAGCAAAGTGAAGAAGAAGAAGAAGAAGATGATGATGATGAAGATGGTGATGAGGTTGAATCTGATGAGGGCCCTTCATATGAAGACATGGCTCTTTTTGTCAAGAAGTTTAGCGCGGGAAAATTCAAGGGAAGATTTCAAAAGAAGAAAGTAAGAAAATGCTCCAACTGTGAAGAAACCAACCACTTCTCCAATGAGTGTCCTTATGAGAAGAGGGAGGATAAACCAAGGTTTCCCAAGACCTTTCCCAAGAAGAAGTTGCCAAATCCTTTGAACTCCAAGCTCAAGAAGAGAGATGGGAAAGCAATGGTTGCTCAAGAAGAATCCGATCCGGATGATGTTAGTGGTGTTGCCGGAGTTGCCCAAGATTCTCAAAACACGTTGAGGCTAGTCAACAAGAGTGGTGATGTTGTCACCTACAACTATATGAAGGACTACAAGGGAAACACTCACAAGTGCCTAATGGCAAAGGCCATGGTAGAAGAAGGAAATGACCAAAGCTCTCTTGATAAGGTCAAGGTAACTCCACAATCATATCCTCCTCTTTTCACTCTTCCTACTCCTAATGATGAGTATCTTGATGCGGAGGATAGTCATGATGATGATGATGATGATATAGATGATCCTATGCTTGCTAAACTAAATAAGTTCATGTGCTCCCTCAAAGGAAAGAAGCTCACTATGTTTCGTATGCTTATGAAGATGGTGAGTAAGCACACCATCACCATTAAGGAACTCGAAACCCTCGTCACCAAGGAAAAGGAAAAATATGAAATCCTTGAGCGGAAAGTACATATGAGGAAACACGAAATGATGAACTATGCTTGAAAATTGGTGCAAACATTGATGTTCATACTAAAGATCTTGCCTCCTTGAAAAAGGCTAATGACTCTTGCGAAGAGTTGATGAATGATAAAAGTAAGCTTGTGAAGTCGAATGCTTCTCTCTCTCTAAGTATTGTGAGCTCCCATCCGTGTCCCTTAAGACTAAGAAAGAAGAGCTCACCCTTCTTACAAAGATTTTTGAGACGCTCAAGCTTACTTATCTTGAAACTCTAGCCAAGGCTTACTCCTCTCCTATTATCAATATTGATGCTTGTTCCACTAACTCTAGTAGTGATCTAGCATCTATTCTTGAGGAAAATTGCTTTCTCAAGGCTCAAATAGAGAAAGGGCTCATGATGTGTGCTCAAGGGCAAAAGAACCTTGATGAGGTATTGAGCCAACACAATGGAGTGTTCTCCAAAGAGGGACTCGGGTTTGACCCTAGCACAAGCAAGAAGAAGACATTCTCTCAAAAGTGCACCACCCCTCTAAAAGAAACTTTTGTACGACAAGGGCACAAGGAGGAAGGTAAGGTTATCAGTGGGAAGGCCACGAGGGGCATGCCCACTCTCAACAAGCCAAAAGAGTTCATGCCTCCATCCTATGTACTTCGTAAGGCTAAGGATGGAGAGGTCTATGCGAAGTTTGTTGGTCCTCGAAATGCATTCCGGTTTTATGCTATTTGGGTCCCTAAGATACTTGTGATTAACTTGAGAGGTCCCATTGCAAAATGGGTGCCTCTAACCAAGTCATAATTGTGTGTAGGTTGCTTTCTCCAGTGGAGTAAAATGGGTGACTGATAGTGGATGCACCAATCATATGACCGGAGATAGCAAGTTGCTCTACGATTTCATGGAAGCTATTCAACCATTCATGAGCATTATGTTCGGTGGAGGATCAAAAGGACAGGTACTCGGGTTGGGCAAGGTGGCTATCACAAATGACATGTCACTTGCAAATGTTATGCTTGTCCAATCCCTTAAATACCATTTGCTTTCTGTTCGCCAATTGGCTTCTGTTGGTTATGATACACTCTTTGGACTAACGGATGTGAAAGTCTTTAAGAGACATACTCCCGAAGTGGCCTTTGTTGGATAGTTGGATGGCAACCTTTACACGGTTGATTTCTTGAAAGAGAGCACATTCCATGCAACTTGTCTAATGGCCAAGGCCGATAAGGGGTGGCTATGGCATCGCCGGCTAGCCCATGTCGGCATGAGAAATCTTCAAGATCTCTTAAAGGGTAATCACATCCTTGGACTAACTAATGTCTCTTTTGAGAAAGATCATGTGTGCAGTGCATGCATAGCCGGGAAGCAACATCAATCAAAGCACCCACCCAAGAATATTGTGTCTACCTCAAGGCCTTTGGAGCTCCTTCATGTGGATCTTTTTGGGCCTCCTTCATGGGATAGTCTTGGTGGGAAAAAGTATGGACTTGTTATTGTTGATGATTACTCAATGTATACATGGGTCTTCTTCCTCAAATCCAAGGACGAGACGAAGGTCATCTTCATTGATTTCGCCAAGCAAGCACAACGCAAGTTTGACAAAGAAATTCTGGCAATAAGAAGTGATAATGGATCCGAGTTCAAGAACTACACCTTGGAAGAGTTCCTTAGTGATGAAGGGATTGAGCATCAATATTCAGCTCCATACACTCCCCAACAAAATGGTGTAGCAGAAAGGAAGAACCGCACCCTTGTGGAGATGGCAAGGTCCATGTTGGATGAATACAAGTCGCCACATAGTTTTTGGGCCGAGGCCATCAACACTGCATGTCATGCATCAAACTGTCTCTTCCTCCGCACGATATTGGAAAAGACTCCATATGAGCTCCTAACCGGGAACAGGCCAAATGTCAAGTACTTTCGTGTATTTGGGTGCAAATTCTTCATCCTCAACAAAAGAGAGCGGTTAGGAAAATTTCAATCTAAAACCATTGAGGGCATATTTGTTGGCTATGGATCAAACTCTCACGCCTATAGAGTCTACAACAAATCCAATGGATGTGTTGTAGAAACTTGTGATGTGGTGTTTGATGAATTTAATGGCTCCCATGGGGAGCAAGTTGATCTAAGTGATGTAGGTGAAGAAGATTCTTCTCAAGATATCTTGACAATGGGTGTTGGTGCACTACTTCCAATGGAACAAGAACCTCATGATGATGATGAAGAAGATGGAAGCCTCACACATCATCAAACTACTTCAACACCCATACCACCACAAGTCCATATTACTCAACCAATGCCCATAGTCCAAGTACAAGATGATGATCAAGTTCCTTTTCATGATAATCATCAAGAACAAGATCATCCTCAAGGGCAAGAACAAGAAAGTGCAATCATTGACAATGAACCTCAACAAATGCAAGAAGAAGAAGATTTTCCACCACACATTAATGATCCATATGTTAAAGACGTGGATGATGGACATGAAGTTGAACCTCACGAAACCTTAACCTCCATCATGCCTCGAGTGGCCGGTTGTGTTGATATTGATAAAATCCTCACCGGCATATCGGAAGGTAGAGTCACTCGTAAAAAATTGACAAAAATTTGTGCTCACTTCTCTTTTGTGTCTAGTGTTGAGCCTCTCAAGGTATAAGAAGCGTTGATAGACAATGATTGGCTCATTGCTATGCAAGAAGAGTTGAATAGTTTTGAGCGCAATCAAGTGTGGTCATCAGTCAAGAGGCCAACTACGGAACACAATGTCATTGGAACAAAGTGGATTTTCAAGAACAAGCAAGATGAGAATGGTGTAATCATCCGCAACAAGGCAAGGTTAGTGGCACAAGGGTACTCACAAGTTGAAGGTTTGGACTTTGGTGAGACCTTTGCCCCCTTTGCCCGTCTTGAATCCATTCGCATCTTACTTGCTTATGCTTCTTTCAATGGCTTTACATTGCATCAAATGGATGTCAAGAGTGCTTTCCTTAACGGTCCTCTACAAGAAGAAGTATATGTATCACAACCACCTGGGTTCGTTGACCCTGATCACAAAGACTATGTGTATAAACTTCATAAGGCTTTGTATGACCTCAAACAAGCACCTCGTGCTTGGTATGATCATCTTAAGAAGTTTTTACTCGATGATGGCTTTGTGAGAGGGGTGATCGATCCCACTCTTTTTACTAAGAGGGACAAAGGTGATTTGATCTTATGCCAAATCTATGTAGATGATATCGTTTTTGGTTCTCCTAACATTCATTTATGCAAGAAGTTTCCATCATCAATGACCAAGAATTTTGAAATGTCACTCAATGCGGATTTGAAGTTCTTCCTCGGATTTCAAATCCAACAATTTCAAGAAGGAATTTTCTTGTCTCAAGCAAAATACCTCAAGGATATCCTAGCAAAATTTGGCATGACTGATGCTAGCCCATGTAAGACTCCCACGCCAACCAAAATTGTACTCACTGAAGACACAAACAGTATCCCCTTCGACCCATCCAAATACCGCTCTATGATTGGTTCATTACTTTATCTTTGTGCATCTAGACCAGACATTATGTTTAGTGTATGCATGAACCTAATGTCTTGTCTTGATGTAGGCATATAGTTAGGGGGAGACATTCAATTCATGAATATTCTCACCCTACATAATGCATAAATAGAAAAACACTCTCAAAGTTATCATGGTTCTCGAACTATGGTGCTTTAACATGATGGAGTCGTGACTATGTGCCCAAAGTCTTCATCTTTGCGGCACTATGTTCCATATGCTCAAACATGGTGACTTCGGTCACCACTTGTACATTGCTTGTGTGGACCTTCAGTTACGTAATTTGGTTGGGTTGTTATTACATCTTAGTATGGCCTTAGAATTACTCAGGTTTTCACCTCAAAAAAAAATCTCTCAAAACTCCTTAGCGGAGTCTATTTCAAATCATATTAGTTGGCCCCTTCCAAGTCTCTCTTTTGTCTAGACTTGTTGTCCAATGACCGGACATCTGGCTCCTAAGTCGGACATCCGGGCCCTAGACCAAATCCTTCTGTTGCTCGTACTGCGATTGTTGTACATCCGGGCTCTAGCCGGATATCCGGGTCCTGATCCTATAGTGCCTAACCCTCACACGCCGGATATCCGGACTTATCCCCGGATGTACGACCCGTTGGCCCCTGTTTTACACTGACCTCCACTCGCCGGATATCCGGGCCAAGCCCCGGATGTCCGGCCCGTCACCCGCAGCCACACATAACAGGGGAGGGACTCGGGAGTTGGGGGCAGTTTTCCCCATTCACTCCCGTTCCTCTTCCCCATAGCGTCACACGGCCGCCGCCGCCGGGCTGTGCTCCGACGCCGCCTCGGCTCTCTCCTTCGTCCTCCGACCCCGATCTCCTGCTCACGGCTTCTCCTCTCGATCTACGATTCTATCCAATCCATTTCTTGGGTTGTGGTGTGAATCCCTCGGGAGGGACCGGTGCATTGTGGGAGTGACCGCCGGAGTTCCTCATGGCGCAGACCAAGAACCGCGGTCCCGATCGGCCCGAGCCCTCTACCCGGGGTATGGATGCTACCTCTCCTCCATTCTACTCTTATGGTGACCAAGAATAAAATCTTAGAGTTTCATTCTCTCATGCATATCTTTACGTCTATATCTCTGTAGTGTTTTGGTGCCTCGTGCCTAAGCCTAAAAACTCCTTCTATGTACTCGGCTAATCAATTTAAATCATGGACATGTTGAAATTTTTTATCTTCACTGGACTTGTTTTATGGTCATGATCGAAAATGTTCATCTCATTGTTTAAATTTATTTTGTCCGTGTCCATACTTGTTGGCTTCTTCTCATCGCAACCTATCATTATCCATTCTAGTTGTTCGCCGGCAAGGCTCAACCGACTCCGATGAGCATGCTCGTCCTAAGAAGAAGAAGACCGCCATGAAGAAGAAGAAGCGGGCACCATCCACTAGTCCGTCGGCCTCGGATCCAGATAATGCGGACTATGTTGGGGAGGAAGAGGATGACCTTGTAGCAAGACATTCCGTTGGACAGTCCAAGCCCGGTACTAGGAGGGCGCCGGTGCCTCAAGTTCGAGGGTCTGCAATGCCCGTTGTTCATGGCCGTCGCATCTCCATGGAGCTTCCTGACAGCGGGGATCGTCCCACTCACAACTTCACCACTGTGGGGGCGGCTCAATACCTTGCATTTCGTCGGGATGTCAATCAATATGAGATGGTGGCTGATGCCAAGGACCCTCGGTTCCGGACTCGTATGCAGCGGGATCTCTACTCCAGTTTTGTTCATGGTCAAGGTCTTGCTCCTCACAAATACGTGGATCTCCAATTCCTACGTGACCATCCGGTCATGTTTCCTAACAATCCGGTCCAGATCATTGATGCTATGACCCTAGGTCCTGCAATGACCTTCAGGTGTGATTGGAATGAAGCTGCATCCTTCAGTTCTATGCCACCCGTTTCTTTGGTCCGGACAACACTCTCACATGGATGACCGATGACACTACACTGAGTATCACCTATGATCGGTTTGTTCAGATTTTGGGCCTCTCTGGAGCTGGACATCGCATTCACGGTATGGATCCAGAGTTTAAGCCCAAAGGGATTGATGCTTGCTTGCCTCTAGTGAAGCCTCCCTCTCAACTCACTGAAGAGGAACGTGGATATCCTCCCAATGAGGTATCCATCTTCCGTGCTCCTTACTTCATCCTTTATCAGTGTGTTCTTCGCACCCTCTATCCTACGAAGGGATATCGATCAAGGGCTCGCAACTACTGTATTGACTTGATGGTTCGAATGCTTGACGACCCCTCTCTGCTGTTGGACACAGCCCATTTCATTTGGCATGAGATTCGTCTGTGCAGCTTCATACAGTCGCGCCAGTTTCCTCATGCTCCATTTATTCAGGCACTGATTGATCACACTGCTCCCTTTGAGGTGGTTAAAACTGCTGTGCACTCTATTTAGACACCTCCTCCTCACATGCGTAAGGTGGCTGGTGCCCATACTGCTGGTCCTACTCAGCCTAGGAGGTCTGCTAGTGGGAATCCGCCAACCGGTTCCTCTGCTCCATCTTCCTCGACCGCTCCTCGTGGACGTCTTGCACCATTCTTGGATAAGTCTCAGTCTTCTATCATGAAGGCGATCACTTTCAGCTGTCAGTAGAATCATGATGTTCAGAAGCGCCTTGTCATCTCCAAGAATTTTCTCAAACAGCGCCTCCGTGACCGTGGGAGTCCCGTTAGTGATGATGATCCTCTTCCCGCGGCTCCATCCTCATCCACGTTCGGCTTTCCATCTCGTGTTGAGTATCTCGAGTTCCTTGATGATGATGATGATGATGATGATGATGATGATGATGATGATGATGACATCCGCCAGGAGTGATTGAGTCCGTTTAGCTCTTCGCCCCTTTTTACTTGTTGCCGTCAAAGGGGGAGAAGTAGTATCCTAGTAGTAATCTTAGGTCATGCTATGGCTATGTTATGTTGACTATTTGTGTTCACTCCTATTTGAACTTGCTATGTTTGCTACCTATGGTGCTTGATCGTGTGAGAAATTATGATATTATCTTGGATTATCATGTGGTTATGAAATGTTGTTATGTTTGAGTTATTGTGGTTTCATATATGCATTACATGCACACATTGAGGGGGAGCTAAAAGCAAATAGAAACATAGACTTATTTTGTACTTTTGCTCTCATGATTGTCAATGCTAAGATTATTTATTGCATCTATGATACTACATGTATGGTTGTCATCAACAAACAAAAAGGGGGAGATTGAAAGAGCAATCATGCCCTTACATCATGTTTCGATGTTGATGACAATATACATGTAGGGGACTGACAATGGTTGTCAAGTAAATCTCAGGTATTAGTCCCCGGTTCATCTATGTGTGTGGATCAAGAGCTTACAGGTGATTTTACTCAAGGATGAAGCATAAAAGTTGATTACATATTTGTTTTCTTGAGTATAGGATCCCACACTATTAAGAGGGGATCGATAGGGTTAGTTAAAGGCTTGCTCTTGCCACAAACCTCCTGACCATACTGCACATGCCAAAAACCTTCATGTTCTATCTCTTGGCTGCCAGATGTCCGGGCTTCATGCCGGATGTCCGGGCTACACGCCGGATGTCCGGCCTCCTTGCCGGATATCCGGGCCTAGCCATCCAGAGAGTAGTTGTATACTGGGCTGCACGCCGGATGTCCGGGTTTTCCCCGGATGTCCGGGCCTTCCTGTTACGCCGGATGTCCGGGCACCATTCCGGATATCCGGGCATAGCTATCCAGAGAACGTTTTTATGCTGGGCTACGCGCCAGATGTCCGGCCACCTGCCGGATGTCCGGGCCTTCCTGTTATGCCGGATGTCCGGGCCCCATTCCGGATATCCGGGCATAGCTATCCAGAGAACGTCTTTATGTTGGGCTGCGCGCTGGATGTTCGGCCACCTGCCGGATGTTCGGGCCTTCCTGATATGCCGGATGTCCGGGCTTGGGCCCCGGATGTCCGGCCCTCTGTTCTTTTGTTCTGTCTTTGTTCTGTTCTTCGTAGCTTACCAAGCCGGATGCCCGGCCCCTTGCCCGGATGTCCGGCCTGCTCACTCACTTACACTGCAACGACCATATTTGAGCTCACACTATATATAGCCCTTCTTCCCCTTGGGAGAGGGTTGACCATTCACTTTGAACAAACCCTAGAACACATTTCACTCTCTCTCACTCCTCCACACCAAATCTTAGATCCCCAAGGGATTTGAGAGCTTTTGAGAGAAGTTGTCCGATCAAGTGATAGATCCACTCCTTCTCCTTCTTTGCACCAAAGGAATTCGTGATTTGAGCAAGTCTTGAGCTTTTCCCCATCGTTCTTGTTACTCTTGGAGGTTGTAGACTCCTAGGCGGTAGGAGTCTTTCAGAGAAGAATCGACCTTTGTGATTACCCCCCGGAAGAGTTTGTGAGGGTTTGGAGACCACCCAAGGTCTACCACTAGTGGTTGAGAAACGCCTTCGTGCTGTTGTCTCAAAGGGAGAATAGGGTGAGCCTTCGTGGCGTTGGTGTGCCTTCGTGGTAACATCCACCTCTCTAACGGTGACGTAGCTTCCCTCCAAGGAAGTGAACATCGGCATACATCCTCGTCTCCCGGAGTTGCGGTTATTCCTAACCCTAACTCTCTACTTGTGGTTACTTGTCTCTTAGTACTTACTTATATCATATTGTGCTTTCTTACTTACATACTTGTGTTACTTTCTTAGCACTTAATACTACACTTGCAATTGTTAGGATCACCTTCATATTCCGCATTATTGCCTAAAATTGCTAAGTAATAATTAAAATTTGTAATTGTACCTATTCACCCCCTCTAGGTCCATCTCGATTCTTTCACCCTCCACTTATTCCAGCCACCACACACTCCTTCTTCCTCCAAAAAAATCACTAGCCAGCTCAAACCCGAGTTCTTGCTCATCTTGCTGCCATTTTCGATCTCCTTGCTCAAAGCTCCATTCATAAAACTGCTTTGGGGGATTGTTCTTTGGTATGTGACTCCTCCAATGGTCCAATTAGTTTTTGTTCTATTGCTGTATTCTTTGCAAATTTTTGCTGCTTAGGTAACCTCGTTCTTGAGCTTGCATGTCAAATTTATATGGTCAAAAGTAGTTTTAATGCATGATATAGCCTCTAGGCACTTGTAGGAGTAGTTGCTATCAATTTTGTTGAGTTTGGTTCACTTTTATTTTTGAGTTAATAAAAAAGTCAGAAATTTGCAGAGGAAGAAATATGTTTAGGAAAATGTACCAAGGTGGTTCCTCAAGGAAACAAGGACCCATTGTAAGTGAGGTAATCTTCACACAACCCATGTAATACATAAGGGAAAGAGATACATAGTTGGCTTACAATCGCCACTTCACACAATTACATGAATAAAGCATTACATCAACCAAATACAATCAAGGTCCGACTACGGAACCAAAATAAAAGAAGAACCCCAAATGTGACAAGGTCCCCGATCGACCCCAACTGGGCTCCACTACTGATCAACTGGAAACGAAACAACACGAAGGACAAGATCTTCATCGAGCTCCTCCTTGAGCTTGGTTGCGTCGTCTGCACGGACTCATCGGCACCTGCAAGCTGGTTTTGGAAGTATCTGTGAGACACGGGGACTCAGCAATCTCGCACCCTCGCGATCAAGTCTATTTAAGCTTATGGGAAAGGTAAAGGTATGAGGTGGAGCTGCAGCAAGCGACTAGCATATATGGTGGCTAAACATATGCAAATGAGAGCGAGAAGAGAAGGCAAAGCACGATCGATAAACTATGATCAAGAAGTGATCCTAGAACAACCTACGTCAATCATAACTCCAACGCCGTGTTCACTTCCCGGACTCCGCCGGAAAGAGACCATCACGGTTACACATGCGGTTGATGCATTTTAATTAAGGTCAACTTCAAGTTTTCTACAACCGGACGTTAACAAATTCCCATCTGCCCATAACCGTGGCACAGCTTTCGAAAGTTCAAATCCCTGCAGGGGTGTCCCAACTTAGCCCATGACAAGCTCTCACGGTCAACGAAGGAATAGACCTCCTCCCGAGACATTCCGATCAGACTCAGTATCCCGGTTCTACAAGACATCCTCGACAATGGTAAAACAAGTCCAGCAAAGCCGCCCGATGCGCCGACATCCTGAAAGGAGCTGCACATATCTCGTTCTCAGGGCAACACCGGATGAGACATCCTACGAGTAAAACCAGCCCTCAAGTTTCCCCGAGGTGGCCCCGCAGTCTACTCAGTTCGGACCAACACTTAGACAAGCACTAGCCCGGGGGGGGGGGTTAAAATAAAGATGACCCTTGGGCTGGCCTAACCCAAGGGAAAAAGAGGCTAGGCGGCGAATGGTAAAACCAAGGTTGGGCCTTGCTGGAGGAGTTTTATTCAAAGCGAACTGTCAAGGGGTTCCCATTATACCCAACCGCGTAAGGAATGCAAAATCCGGGAACATAACACCGATATGACGGAAACTAGGGCAGCAAGAGTGGAACAAAACACCGGGCATAAGGCCAAGCCTTCCACCCTTTACCAAGTATATAGATGCATTAATTAAATAAGATATATTGTGATATCCCAACAAGTAAACATGTTCCAACAAGGAACAACAACACCATGTTCCAACAAGGAACAAACTTCAATCTTCACTTGCAACTAACAACGCTATAAGAGGGGCTGAGCAAAGCGGTAACATAGCCAAACAACGGTTTGCTAGGACAAGGTGGGTTAGAGGCTTGGTTCAACAATATAGGAGGCATGATAAGCAAGTGGTAGGTATCACGGCATAGGCATAGCAAAAGAGCGAGCATCTAGCAAGCAAAGATAGAAGTGATTTCAAGGGTATGATCATCTTGCCTGAAATCCCGCAAGGAAGAAGAACGAGTCCATGAAGAAGACAAACGGGCGTAGTCGAACGGGTCCTCACAAACGCGACGTTACCGGAACCAACCCGAAGAAGCAAACACCGGAAAGAAGCACACAACATAGTAAACAACCAACACAAGAACATGGTATGATATGCGAGATGCGGTATGCGATGCATATGCATGATTTGACAAGGAATGATTGAACCTGGCCTCAACTTGGAAATCCAAGTGTGCCACTGGAAAGGTGAGATGAAATCGCTTGAAAACGATATAAAGATCACCGGAATCGGAGTTACGGTTTAGAAATGGCGAGCAATTCAAATATGGCACCGGTCTACGATAAACAGCAAGTAGCCATCTAAATGCAACAAGACAAACATGCTACAGCACTCAAACATGGCAACAAAATACATGGAAGGGATCCATTCATGATGCTTAACAAAAGAGGAACACTGAGCTATGGCCAATTCATCCATTAACAGGTTCAAACAAGCATTGCAAAAATGCATTTGGTAAACAGATTTCAGACTTGGTGAAATTAACACTTGTCTGGAATTTCAGATCAGGTCGCACACTTTGGAGCATGAAAACTATATTCTACGGGACCTGAACATGGCAAAGTAAAGCATGGCATGGAGCTACTCAAAGAGCTTAACAAAAGTCCCTTAGTGACCTTGAGCCAAAAGGGATCATAAAATATAATTGCAAGCATGTGAACATGGCAAAAACATAATCGGATTACAGACTTAGAGAAAAACTGGAGCATGCAAATCAGATATCAAGTAGGCATGTTTACGAGCTCGATGCACTCACTACAGAGCAAGGCATGACAATCTAAGCATACACCCATCAATAATACACATTATACAAGCTAGACATGGCAAGAACAACAACATAGCATGCACGGATCAACTACAATATCCTTGGCAAAATCGCTAACAAGTAGACAATCTGCCCAGATTCACGAAATAACAAAAGTAGAGTTCAATTGACTGAAGCTAGGGTGCTCCGTAATTGCAAACAAAGACATGGATGGATAGAGCACTACAAGATTAACAAAACATCCTTACTGATAATCCTCAAAAGAGGCACGGATCACTAGGAAACAACATGAACATATGGCATAATGAGATAAATAGTCCAAGGACTTAGTGGAAATGCTAAGTCCCTGAAATCAGCATTAACGAATGCACCAATTGGCAAGCTTGTGCTAGTTACCACACACATCACAAAAATACATGGGTTGCACCTCTGGATAGATGGCAAAACATATAATAAAACTCATGAAGAGCTCAGGGGCATATCATGTACACAATAATCATGGCAAAAATGACAAATATCTAATTGGAGCAGCAGATCTGACAATTATCTCAAATAGCACTCTTCCAACAGCATTTCGGGCATCAAGATGAACTCAAATGAAAATGATGCAATGAGATGAAATGATGTGCTCTCTGAAGTGAACATTTTTTATGCTTTATGCCCAAAACGGAGCTACGGATGCAAAGTTACGATGCGATGAACATGGGCATATGAAACATGGGAAACTCGGGGACTTAGTGAAAATATAGACCTCCAGATCTAGGGTTCATCCGGCGCGCGAACCGAGGCGGCGGCGGATCTCACCGGATCCGCGCCGGAGAAGTCAGGGGCGGTGGCGGGAGGTCGTCCCGGCCCGGATCTGATCGGATCCGGCCGGCGGCGAGCTAGGCGACGGCGGAGGGCGGCGCCGGTGACTTGGCGAGGCGGCGGCGGAGCTCCGCGCGGCGAGCTGCAGGTGATCCGGGGCGGCGCGGCTGTCGAGACGCGCGCTGGCATTGAGCAGGAGACGGCGGCGCACATGGCGGCACGGAGGCGGAGGTGGCGGCCGGCGAGCGCGGACGGGAGGCGCTAGGCGGCGGCGATGCACAGGCGCGGGCGACGGTGGTTCGGGCCCCGCGGGCCGGATCTGGGCCGCGCGGGCCCGCGGCGGCGCGTGGTGGAGAACGGCGGCGGCGAGGACACTTGGCGGCTCCGGATTCGCGCAGGAGAGGCCGGACATGTCCGTCGGCGGGGGAGGAAATGTCCGTCGGCGCGGAGAGGTGGTGGTCTAGGGTTTGCACCACGAATTTCGGAGGGGGTCACATATTTATAGGTAGAGAGAGAGCTAGGAGAGTCCAAATGAGGTGTGGTTTTCGGCCACGCGATCGTGATCGAACGGTCTAGATGATTGAGAGGTTTTGGTGGGTTTTGGGCCAACTTGGAGGGGTGTTGGGCTGCAACACACATGAGGCCTTTTCGGTCCCTCGGTTAACCGTTGGAGTATCAAACGAAGTCCAAATGGTACGAAACTTGACAGGCGGTCTACCGGTAGTAAACCAAGGCCGCTTGGCAAGTCTCGGTCAATCCGGAAATGCTTAATCCCCACACACGAAAGAAAGTTAGAAATGATCACCGGAGGAGAACAGAGAGCCGGAATGCAAAACGGACAACGGGGAAAATGCTCGAATGCATGAGAAGAACATGTATGCAAATGAAATGCACATGATGACATGATATGCAATGCATGACATGCAAGCAATGACAAGGCAACAACAGCGAATAACTGGAGGACACCTGACACATCGGTCTCGGGGCGTTACACCCATGCCCGCAATATGCGAGCCGGACAATGAACTACCAAGAGATGCTCAAGTCCGGCCTTGTGAATGGCCGTCAGAGGACTTCATGATTCGAGCAGGAATCAAGGAGGAATTTGACACATATGTTCGTAACACAGATCTTGAGAGCTTTGTGGTAGATAAGTGCCGTCAGTACCTCTATTTGACTGATTCATTTGTGAGAAGGTTTAAATTTACATCATCATGCAACTCTTAAACTGACCTATTTGATCTCTATGATACATTTTATACCATGGACTTAGAATATTTTAATACTGCTTGTAAACTCCCGCAGTGGGGTAATGTTAGTGAACCTCGCAAATCTGAATATAAAGACTTCCTTGCTAGTATAACTGTGGGGGAATCTAGCGAAATCACGCAAGCTACCATAGGGAACATTCATTTCCCTGCTATACATTATTTTGCTCTCATCATATGTAGATGCATAAATGGTAAGGATGAGGCGTGTCACATGTGTGTTCCTGACCTTAGTGTTCTTAAGAGTGCTGTATTAGGAGATAGACAATATAACTTGGGGGCCATTGTTGCACGTAGGTTGCATAATAATAGTATTGATGGAGATTTCTTTGGTGGAATTTATGCAACCCGTTTAGCTGATTTTCTTGAGATACCCATTCGTGGAGATGATATTGAGTTGCCTCCTGCTTATTTAGATTATAATGCCATGGTTAGTCATCAGTTTGTCGAGAGGAACAATCAGTTCCTCCAGTACCGACTAATCTTCGACAGACGACGCACCTATCACGTCGCTCTCCCTGCTCCTGCTTTCTTTGACTTTCAGGCAAAAGGAAGATATGTTATAACGAGGGAGGAGGCGACCGAGTACGAGAGGAGGGTGGAGGTAGCTCGCCTCCAAGCTGCAGCTCATCAGGCAATTGCCGCTGCATCTTAGTATGACCCCAGCTACAACTTTGTTCCATGGGCATAGACCAACTTAGGCAAAAAGCCTAAGCTTGGGGGAGTACGTATCTCTCACCAACATTACATTCATGTTCACACACTCATGCCAATTGTCGGTGCTCATACTTTTTCATTGTATCATCCATGCTAGTTTATTTTCATTTTCTCGCTTTCTTCTTGTGTGTTTGAAAAACCTTAAGAAAAACCAAAAAAATTAGTTGTAGCTTTTAGTTAGTTTAATTTCCATGCCTGTAGTAGTAGTAATTAAAAGGAAAACCCAAAAGATTTCTCGTTCTTCTTTTGCTTGTTGGGAGCTTTCCCATGTAAATAGTTTTGTTTCTTTTCTTTCCTTTGGGGGTCGAGAGGAGAAGACCATGATGAAAATGTTGACTGGCTCTCATATGCATTATTTTTGATCTAACAAAGAGCACATATTACCTTGTCTTCTCTCTTGAATTGAATGCTTGCAGATTCCAGCTTAGTCCAATGCACGTGCACTATTATTATTATCCACACCGTTCGGTCGTGCAAGTGAAAGGCAATAATGATGATATATGATGAACTTATTGAGATGAGAAAAGCTGGTATGAACTCGACCTCTCTTGTTTTTGTAAATACGATTAGTTCATCGTTCCTGATTCAGCCTATTATGAAAGAAACATATTTGCAATGACAATTAGAGATTGTAGTTGCTTATGCCATGCTTAATTAGCTAGGAGCTTATAATGGTTTACCTTGCGTGCCAACATGCTATCAAAATGGTTGTGATGTGGTATGATGGGGTGATATCCTCCTTTGGACGATTTGAGTGGCTTGACTTGGCACATGTTCACGCATGTAGTTGAAACAAAATCAACATAGCCTCTACGATATTTATGTTCATGGTGCATTATATCCTACTCATGCTTGCATTCGGTGTTGATTAATTTTAATGCATGTTCATGATTGTTGTCGTTCTCTAGCTGGTCGCTTCCCAGTCTTTTTCTAGCCTTCACTTGTACTAAGCGGGAATACTACTTGTGCATCCAATTCCATAAACCCCAAAGTTATTCCATATGAGTCCATCATACCTACCTATATACGGTACCTACCTGCCGTTCCAAGTAAATTTGTATGTGCCAAACTTTAAACATTCAAATAAACATTCTGTTTTGTATGCTTGAATAGCTCATGTATCAACTAGGGCTGTCTGTATCCTCCATGCTAGGCGGGTTATTCTCAAGAGGAGTGGACTCTACTCCTCATTCACGAGAAAATGGCTGGTCACCGGGATGCCCAGTTCCATGCTCAAATGAAATCAAAATAATTGCAAACAAAACTCCCCCAGTATTGTTGTTAGTTGGAGGCACCCGTTGTTTGGGGCAAGCCATGGATTGATGCTTGTTGGTGGTGGGGAGTATAAACTTTACCATTCTGTTTGGGAACCGCCTATAATGTGTGTAGCATGGAAGATATCAAGATCTCTTGTTTGTTATGTTGACAATAAAAGTATACCGCTCAAAATATTATTCATATCTATTTCAAAATCGAGCTCTGGCACATCTACAAATCCCTGCTTCCCTCTGCGAAGGGCCTATCCATTTACTTTTATGTTGAGTCATCATCCTCTTATTAAAAAGCACCAGTTGGAGAGCACCGCTGTCATTTGCATCCATTACTATTAGTTTACATTGAGTATGACTGTGACTGGATCTCTTTTACCATGAATTACAATGTCTAGTCAGTCCTTGATCCTTAAAGGTGCTCTGCATTTATGTTTTACGGTCTCAGAAAGGGCTAGCGAGATACCATCTTGTTATATCATATCATGATTGTGTTGAGAAAGTGTTGTCATCCGAGATTTGTTATTATTGCTCGCTAGCTGATTATGCCATTGATATGAGTAAACATGAGACCTAAATGTTATTGTGAATATGGTTAGTTCATAATCTTTGCTGAAAACTTGAGTGATGGCTTTACATACTTACAACAACAAGAGCAAACAGAGTTTGTAAAAGTTTTTCTTTATCACTTTCACTTTATCAACTGAATTGCTTGAGGACAAGCAAAGGTTTGAGCTTGGGGGAGTTGATACGTCTCCGTTGTATCTACTTTTCCAAACACTTTTGCCCTTGTTTTGGACTCTAACTTGCATGATTTGAATGGAATTAACCCGGACTGACGTTATTTTCAGCAGAATTGCCATGGTGTTATTTTTGTGCAGAAATAAAAGTTCTCGGAATGACCTAGAAATCAACGGAGATTACTTTTGGAATATATAAAAAATACTTGAAGAAGAATCCACGTTAGGGGGACCACACCCTGTCCACGAGGGTGGGGGCGCCTACCCCCCTGGGCGCGCCCCCTGCCTCGTGGACCCCCTGATGCTCCATCAACCTCAACTCCAACTCCATATATTCGTGTTCGGGGAGAAAAAAATCAGAGAGAAGGATTCATCGTGTTTTACGACAGGGAGCCGCCGCCAAGCCCTAAACTCTCTCGGGAGGGCTGATCCGGAGTCCGTTCGGGGCTCCGGAGAGGGGAATCCATTGCCATCGTCATCATCAACCTTCCTCCATCACCAATTTCATGATGCTCACCGCCGTGCGTGAGTAATCCCATCATAGGCTTGCTGGATGGTGATGGGTTGGATGAGATTTATCATGTAATCGAGTTATTTTTCTTAGGGTTTGATCCCTAGTATTCACTATGTTCTGAGATTGATGTTGCTATGACTTTGCTATGCTTAATGCTTGTCACTAGGGCCCGAGTGCCATGATTTCAGATCTGAACCTATTATGTTTTCATGAATATATGTGAGTTCTTGATCCTATCTTGCAAGTCAATAGTCACCTATTATGTGTTATGATCCGTTAACCCCGAAGTGACAATAATCGGGACCATTACCGGTGATGGCCGTAGTTTGAGGAGTTCATGTATTCACTATGCGTTAATGCTTTGGTCCGGTACACTATTAAAAGGAGGCCTTAACATCCCTTAGTTTCCAATAGGACCCCGCTGCCACGGGAGGGTAGGACAAAAGATGTCATGCAAGTTCTTTTCCATAAGCATGTATGACTATATTCGGAATACATGCCTACATTACATTGTTGAATTGGAGCTAGTTATGTGTCACCCTATGTTATAACTGTTGCTTGATCGATCATATCTGACATAATTCTCCATCACCGATCCAATGCCTACGAGCTTTTCATATATTGTTCTTCGCTTATTTACTTTTCCGTTTCTACTGTTACAATCACTACAAAACCCAAAAATATTACTTCTGCTACTGTTACCATTACTATCATATTACCTTGCTACTAAATACCTTGCTGCAGATATTAAGTTTCCAGGTGTGGTTGAATTGACAAGTCAGCTGCTAATACTTGAGAATATTCTTTGGCCCCCCTTGTGTCGAATCAATAAATTTGGGTTGAATACTCTACCCTCAAAAACTGTTGCGATCCCCTATACTTGTGGGTTATCAGTATTCCTTTTTTGCGAAACTCAAAAACAAGGAAAAAACAGGAATTGGCACTAGGCTCTAGGTTAATAGGTTAGTCCCAAAAATAATATAAAATAGCATATAAATGCATATAAAACATCCAAAACAGATAATATAATAGCATGGAACAATCAAAAATTATAGATACGTTGGAGACATATCAAGCATCCCCAAGCTTAATTCCTGCTCGTCCTCGAGTAGGTAAATGATAAAAACAGAATTTTTAATGTGGAATGCTACCAAACATATTTATCCATGTAATACTTCCTTATTGTGGCATGAATGTTCAGATCCGTATAATTCAAAACAAAAGTTTAATATTGACATAAAAACAATAATACTTCAAGCATACTAACAAGGCAATTATGTCTTCTCAAAATAACATGGCCAAAGAAAGCTTCTCCCTACAAAAACATATAGTCTGGCTATGCTCCATATTCATCACACAAAATATTCAAATCACGCACAACCCCGATGACAAGCGAAGAAATTGTTTCATACTTTTAATGTTCTCAAACTTTTTCAACTTTCACGTAATACATGAGAGTGAGCCATGGACATAGCACTATAGGTGGAATAGAAGGTGGTTGTGGAGAAGGTAAAAAGGAGATAGCCTCACATCAACTAAGCGTATCAACAGGCTATGGAGATGCCCATCAATAGATATCAATGTGAGTGAGTAGGGATTGCCATGCAACAGATGCACTAGAGCTATAAGTTTATGAAAGCTCAAAAAGAAACTAAGTGGGTGTGCATCCAACTCGCTTGCTCACGAAGACCTACCGCAATTCGAGGAAGCCCATGATTGGAATATACAAGCCAAGTTCTATAATGAAAAATGCCCACTAGTATATGAAAGTGATAACATATGAGACTCTCTATCATGAAGATCATGGTGCTACTTTGAAGCACAAGTGTGGAAGAAGGATAGTAACATTGCCCCTTCTCTCTTTTCTCTCATTTTTTATTTGGGACTTCTCACCATTTTTTGTCCTCTTTTTTTTGTCCGGAGTCTCATCCCGACTTTGTGGGGGAATCATAGTCTCCATCATTCTTTCCTCACATGGGACAATGCTCTAATAATGAAGATCATCACACTTTTATTTACTTACAACTTGATACTTAGAACAAAATATGACTCTATAAGAATGCCTCCGGCAGTGTGCCAAGATGTGCAATGAATCAAGAGTGACATGTATGAAAGAATTATGAAAGGTGGCTTTGCCACAAATATGATGTCAACTACATGATCATGCAAAGCAATATGATAATGAGAAGCGTGTCATAATAAACGGAACGGTGGAAAGTTGCATGGCAATATATCTCGGAATGGCTATGGAAATGCCATAATAGGTAGGTATGGTGGCTGTTTTGAGGCAGGTATATGCTGGGTTTATGGTACCGGTGAAAGTTGCGCAGCACAAGAGAGGCTAGCAATGGTGGAAGGGTGAGAGTGCGTATAATCCATGGACTCAACATTAGTCATAAAGAACTCACATACTTATTGCAATAATCAATTAGTCATCGAAACAAAGTACTACACGCATGCTCTTATGGGGATAGATTGGTAGGAAAATACCATCGCTCGTCCCCGACCGCCACTCATAAGGAAGACAATCAATAAATAAATCATGCCCCGACTTCATCACCTAACGGTTTACCATACGTGTATGCTACGTGACTCACAAAGATTAACACAAGTATTTCTAAAATTCACAATTACTCACTAGCATGACTCTAATATCAGCATAATTATACCTCAAAACAATCATAAGGAATCAAACTTCCTATAGTATTCAATGCACTTTATATGAAAGGTTTTATTATATCCCTCTTGGATGCCTATCATATTAGGACTAAATTTATAACCAAAGCAAATTACCATGCTTTTTTAAAGACTCTCAAAATAATATAAGTGAAGCATGAGAGTTCAATAATTTCTACAAAATAAAGCCACCGCCGTGCTCTAAAAAGATATAAGTGAATCACTAGAGCAAAATTGCCTAGCTCAAAAGATATAAGTGAAGCTCAAAGAGTATTCTAATAAATCACGATTCATGCGTGTATCTCTTAAAAGGTGGGTAAAGCAAGGATAATTGTGGCAAACTAAAAATTTAAGACTCAAATCATACAAGACGCTCCAAGCAAAACACATATCATGTGGTGAATAAAAATATAGCCTCAAGTATAGTTATCGATAGACGAAGACGAAAGAGGGGATGCCTTCTGAGGCATCCCCAAGCTTAGGCTCTTGGTTGTCCTTGAATATTACCTTGGGGTGCCTTGGGCATCCCTAAGCTTAGGCTATTGCCACTCCTTATTCCATAGTCCATCAAATCCTTACCCAAAACACTACAAAAAAAAGACACATCTGTGACATTTTGGGCCGAACGAAAAAAAATTATGTCATACATATGACACTTCTATGACGATAATTGTGACAAAACCCGGTATCATCATAGATGTGGTGGGATCCTACTTATATGACAAAAAATCATGACAGAAAATGGGCTTTTCGTCCTTGGCGGGCCGGAGACGCAGCTGCATGACATTCTTTGGGCCGTCCATGACGGAAAAAACCGTGGTAGAAGCGAGGGGGGGGGGGGAATTTCGGGGAGTTCCCGGTTACGGTGGGAGGTTGGGGCCGAGCGATGTGCGCTTCTCTTGTACACGTACGCGCGTGTGTGCGAGGCGTTGGCTCTAACTGAACTCGAGCAAGGCGTTGGGCTCTAACTGAACCCGAGCGATTGCACTGCAGGCTATGCGTTACTGAACCCGAGCGATCGATCGATGGCTGTTAACTGAACCCGATCGAGCGATTCCTTCGCTACTGCTGCTAACTCAAGCTGATCGATGCTGCCTCTGGATGAACAGTGAGCGTTGCGGGGCGGAACAGTTCCCGGTGGGGGTGGATGAACAGGACCCCGTGGTGTTGCCTCTGGACGAACAGGACCCCGTGGTGTTGCCTCTGGACGAACAGGACCCCGATCGATCGAGCTGGTTGGGGCTGGATGAACAGGACCACGTGGAGGGCTGGATGAACAGGACCACCCCGTGGAGGGCTGGATGAACACTAGACGGTGGAGGGTAGGATGAACAGTAGCCTGTGGATGGGTGGTTGAAGAGGAGCCCGTGGAGAGGGCTGGTTGAACAGTAGCCGGTGGAGTAGCACGCGGTGGAGGCTGGATGAACAGGAGCCCGTGGATGAACAGTCGTAGGTGGAGGCTGGAGGAGGTCGATGGTGGATGAACAGTAGCTCGTGGAGGCTGGAGGGGGTCGAAGGTGGAGATGAACAGTATCCCGTGGAGTCCTGTTTTGCAGTACGCCACACCCCTCCCGATGAACATGACCCCCGTTTCGACCGTAGCGCTCCAACACAAGTCCGTTTCCTCCGTTTTGCGGTACGCCACACCCCTCCCGATGAACAGGACCCCCATTTCGACCGTAGGAGGTCCGTTTCCTCCGTTTTGTGGTACGCCAGACCCCTCCCGATCAACAGGATCCCGTTTCGAACGTGGCCGGTCGAACACATGGCCGTTTCCTCCGTTCTGCGGTACGCCAGGCCTCGTTTCCATCGCCTGTTCCGTCCAAGCCCTCTCGATGAACACGACGGATTCCGTTGCCTCCCCATGAACACGACACATTCCGTTGCCTCCCCATGAACACGATGACGACGTTGTTTCTCCGTTCTCACCTAGCCATGTACACGAGCCCTGGCCGTACATATGCGCGAGTAGGCATTCGAGACCCCGCCCGTATGCACACATACGTGGCCGTATTTTCTTTCTTGCACCCTGGCCGCTGTACGTACGTGTACATGCTACGTGCGTGCCTCTACTACAACACGTGCGTGCCTCTACATCCACCAGTATATATGTACGTACACGTTCGTGACCAGAATGACAACGCTACGTACCCTTCGACCAGGTGGGTCCCGACTGTCAGGCACTACCTTGCATGCGAAGATGTAGCTGGTGGGTCCCAGCAGTCAGGGGCAAACATTTTTTTCGCGAAATACGGTGGCCCGTCCGGTGGGTCCCCGCTGTCAGGTGGAGAAATAATTATTTTGCACATAATAAGGAGGCACTTCTTTGCTGCGGCTGTGGACCCAGCTGTCAGCCTCTCCACGTACAGTCCACGTCCGATGGAAGCCGTTCCTTGACCATGTTGACCACGCCGCGCCGAGAGCACTAGGGCGGTGGACGACGGCGAGGCCTAGGAAGGGGACGACGCGGAGCTAGGGAAGACGCGACAGTGGATGCCCACGCGTAGAGGAGTACGAGGGTTCACTGATTCGCTGCGGTGTGAGGCTGCCGTCGCCGCAGAATAACAGGGGGTGTGGGTGAGTAGAGGGATGGCATGGCCAGCGGTGGGAGTAGTAGGGGGCGGTGAGGCCTCCGCCACATCGCAGCTGGCCACGGGAGGCGGGAGCACGAGGCACGACCGGCGCTGGTTTGGGCGACTAGAGCAAGAAGACCAGAGGTTGAGGAAGCACTACACCCGTTGGATGGACATCGTACGGTCACTGGAGCTAGAATTGTGCATATTGACTAAGTTGACAAAGCCCTCCGTCCCCGTCAACTTAGTAGGCCCACAAGTCAGCCTCCCACCAAGGTGGGTCCCAGCTAGCAGGGGGTATTCATTTTTTTGTGCGTAATAAGGAGGCACTTCCGGTGGGTCCGAGCTGACAGCAGGGGGAATGTTTTTTTCGCGAAATACGATGGCCCGTCGGGTGGGTCCCTGTTGTCAGGTGGAGGAATAATTATTTTCCGCGTAATAAGGAGGCACTTCCTTGTGGCTTCCGTGGACCCAGCTGTCAGCCTCTCCACGTACAGTATTCTTCGAATGGAATTCGGTCATTGACCACATTGACCACGCCGCGCCGACAGCACCACGGCGGTGGACGACGGCGAGGCCTAGGAAGGGGACGACGCGGAGCCGGGGAAGATGCGGCAGTGGATGCCCACGCGGAGAGGAGTACGAGGGTTCACTGGTTCGGCTGTGCTGCCGTCGCCGCAGAATAACAGGGGGTGTGGGTGAGTGGAGTGGAGGGATGGCCTGGCCAGCGGTGGGAGTAGTATGGGGGCGGTGAGGCCTCCGCGGAAGCACAGCCGGCCACGAGAGGCAGGAGCAGGCGGCACGACCGGCGCTGCTTTGGGCGGCTGGAGCAAGAAGACCAGAGGTTGAAGAAGCACTACGGCCGTTGGATGGACATCGTACGATCAGTCGAGCTAGAATCGTGCATATTGACTAAGTTGACAAAGCCCTTCGTCCCCGTGAACTTAGTAGGCCCACTATACTGGGTCCCAGCTAGCAGGGGGTATTCAATTTTTTGTGCGTAATAAGGAGGCACTTCCTTGCGTGCAAAGATATAGCTGGTGGGTCCGAGCTGTCAGCGGAGGTAACATTTTTTTCGCGAAATAGAGAGGCCGTTTTGGTGGGTCCCAGATGTCAGGTGGAGGAAATCATTATTTTACGCGTAATAAGGAGGCATTTCCTTGCGTGCGGCCGTGGACCCAGTTGTCAGCCTCTCCACGTACAGTCCACTTCAGATGCATGTCGGCCGTTAACTAGGCTGACCACGCCACGCCGAGAGCACCAGGGTGGTGGACGATGGAGAGGCCTAGGAAGGGAACGACACGGAGGCAGGGAAGACTCGGCCGTTGTTTTTGTTTCCCACGCAGAGGGGAGTACGACTGTACGAGGGTTTACTGGTTCGTCTGCCGTCGCCGGAGAATAACAGCAGGTGTGGGTGAGTAGAGGGATGGCTAGGCCAGCAATGGGAGTACGGTGGGGCGGTGAGGCATGCACGGCAGCACAGCCGGCCGCGGGGAGGAGGGAGCAGGCAGTCCCGCCGGCGCTTGTTTGAACGGCTGGAGCAGGAAGAGCAGAGATTGAAGAAGCACGACGGCCGTTGGATGGACATCCAACAGTATACAGGCCATCTGTGGAAAGCCTCAAATATGTGGAAAACAGCATATAGCCCATCTGCCATTATTTCAAATAATTTACAGTCCATTTGCTAATTCTTACGGGTTTTTTGGAGGCCATATTCTTTATGTTAGCATTAGAACCCATATTGTGGCCACGATTAAAAAATTATACGAAATTTTGCATATGTCGGTGCGGTCTGAACTATTTTTAATCCCGAAATTTCGAGTCACATTCAGACTGATTTTAAAAATAAATGTATATCAATATAAAATCCAATAAATTGTCCACGCATAAAAATCAATGCAATTTAAAATCTCGAAATGAAAAAAAGATATTTGAAAATAATTGCTGGTTTGATGTGTTTTAAAAATGTACAACCCATTTCTCATTACTGATAGGCCATTTTCTCGGTCAGCCGGATGAAGCTCTCCTTGTCTTGAAAGCTTTACAGCCCAACAGGCCTGATTAAGCGACTTACTTGACAAATCACAAAAGAACTGGGCTAGCCATTTTCAGAAAGAAAAAAAGAACTACTGGGCTGGTCTGTGGTAAACATAAAAGAAAAGGCTGTCTAGACAAGCCAGAGTGTCCCGCACAGCCCAGTTGACACCTTGCTTCCGTCTCAAAAACAAATTAGATAAATGCCACTCCAATTATGGAGATTCATAAAAAATCCACTACAATTTCCAAACTTTTAAAAATGCCACTGCAGTTTTTGTAAACTTTGAAAAACGCCACTGCAGTTTGCAAACTTTGAAAAACACCACTCCAGACTTCGAAAAATGCCACTAGAAATGGCATGAAATGGCATTTTTCAAAGTTTGGAAATTGCAGTGGCATTTCTTGGATACACCAGATTTGGAGTGGCATTTATCAAATTAACCCAAAACAAAAATAACTGGGCGAGCTGTTGGGTCCCTGGTGTCAGCCGCTCGTTGTGCAATTCTCTCGTTTATTGACTACGTTGACAATGGCATGGGACCTAGATGTCAGAAATCCACTAGGAGGAGCCATTTTTTTATTGGCTTGAAATAAGGAGGCACTTTCTTGCGTACTGCCATGACCTTGGCAGGTCCCTGCTGTCATCCTCTCCACGTACAATCATCTCCTGATTGTGTACGCGTCAACTTGCTAGGACCACAAGTCAGCCTCTAAACCGTGGAGGACAAATACAACCCATTTAAAAAATAACATCCCATTCCATACGTTCAAACAGAAAGTTCAACATTCAGAGCAAAGTAACAGGTCTGATCCACATATAGAGTACTGAACTTCCACGTTGACAACCATCATAGCCAAGTTAACTATCTACTCCCACTAACACTCTAGTAGCGTACAAGTACTAACTTACTCTTAGCTAACTAGACGATGCCGTCCGCCATCTGCTGTCCATGCTAAACGCCGGCACCGGCGTCCTCCGCCTCGCCTCGAACTTGCCAGAGGTGAGATAGGGCGCGTTGCTCGCGCGCGTTGGCCTTTTCCATGCCGGCGTGGTCCACCGAAGCTTTGGCTTCCAAGTGGGAAACCCACTTGACGAGCTGGTAGTAAAAATCGGCGTCGCGAACGCGTGCGTGCCCGACAGCCTCCAGGGCTATTTGCCGGGCGCCGGCCTCCACGTAGTCGGCCCAGTTGCGGGCGCTCTGCTCGCGACTCAGAGCGTCGGTGCGCTGCTGCTCCATGTCCCGCTAGCGGCGCAAATCGGCGATACACTGCTCCTCCGCCAGGCGGTCGCGCTCCAACAACTCCTACTCCTCCGCCATGCGGTCGCGCTCCAACAACTCCTCGATCTCTTCATTGCCATCTAAAGACAGATAGAATGCCTCCTCCCTCCGTCTGCCTTCCGGTGAAAACCGAAACACTAGTTCCGGCGGTGACTGCCTCCGACCTTGCCTACCGCGGACGGGCAGGGGCATGGCGGACGTGGCGAGCGACGCCTGGCCGGTGGGGGCTTATGAGGATATGGCGAGTTGGGTCACGGTGGCACCTGAGAAGGCCGGGAAACATTACTTATAGGCGGAAGGTAGCGCGACGGTCATCGGAATTCAATGCATAATGGCTTAGCGCGCCAGCTTGCCGTGGAAAATTAGAGAAACTGAAATTATGAATGTGCCGTCCCGTCCCATCTGGGTCGCACGCTGGCATGGCGGTCAAACGAGTGCACTCGAATCATCTCCCTCCTTGTCAATAATGATTCCACAGATTTAAAGTGTATCTTTTTTCGCATCAGTTAGCTGCCTTAATTACGGCCGGCTGCATGCAGACACTCAGAATCGCTCGCAGGCAGTACGCGAAGCAGCATGCAACGAGTCGCAGCCGAGGGCACGCATGCAGCCACTTAAATCGCTGGAATTAATTAGGCTTAAACTTCTGCATGTCGTTAATTATTGCCATGCCTTGGTCTTGTTGCTTTGCTCACGGGACTAATAAATCCCGGACGAAGGGAGTACCTTGGTCGGTGAGAGGTTTGAATTAAGCCCTGCAAACCGGAAAGGAGGTACTCCCTCCGTTTTTATTTAGTTCGCATATTAGCTTTGGTCAAAGTCAAGCTTTACAAACTTTGACCAAGTTTATATACAAAAATATTAAGATATACAATAACAAATCAATAACATTAGATTTATTATTAAATGTACTTTCACATCGTATAGATTTATTATGATAAATGTCTATATTGTTTTCTATAAACTTGGTCAAACTTTACGAAGTTTGACTTCAGTCAACTCTAATATGCAAAGTAAATAAAAACAAAGGGAGTACTAGTACGTGCGTGATCCGCTATTTATTCATGTAGGATCGAGTAGGTCATTTCTTGAATTGATCCCTTCAAACCGGAAAGGAGGTAGTACGTGCGTGATCCGCTATTTATCCGTGTAGGATCGATAGTGTAGCTTGTTAGTTTCTTCAGAGGTAGGCATTTTTATCCATGTAGGATCGATAGTGTAGCCTGTCAGTTTCTTCAGAGGTAGGCATTTTTATTCAAAAAACTGCCACTTCGCATCTTGCGTCACAAATAAAACTGCCAGGAGCGCATTTGTAGGCTAACTAGTGATCGATCAGTAACTTGTAAACACTGAGCGGACAGAAATAAGTAACTGTTAATGCATCTCAATGATTCACACATCATATACAAATATGTAGCTCCAAAAGCAAAGATCAGCCACTTCGGATCTCGCGTCGCAACTAAAACTAACTAGTACGATTCCCATACATAAGACCAACATGTTAATGCATCTCAATGATTCACAGATCATATACAAATATGTAGCTCCAAAAGCAGAGATCTAGAAAAAACATATGTTCTTCCTACTAACATGGATGCTTCTCTTGGCCAACATTCAATACAGACTGAAAGACAAATTTGTTGGTGAAGTCTACAATTCCTCTTGCAAACGTAAGTGGTTTCACCAACAGCTGGAACCATGAGAATGAACCACACATGATGGAGGAACATCCACTGCAATATGATTTGGTCTTCTCTCGATCACACCGCGAGACTATTTTCAGAATACAAACTTTAACTTAGGCAAAATGATGCCCATTGTATAATCAGACCAAAGCAATGAAGCACCTAGTGTTGGCCAATAAATAGTATAGTACTACTTTTCTGCAGTCCATGAAGTGACTATCCAATCTTTCTGTGTCTATTTTCAAATGGCACTGCATGCAGTGACTATACTATTCTCTTGTGCAGTTCAACCAAAATTGCGGCCACTTTGTTTGTTTGCCAAATAGCAACGGGCAGACATCTCTGTCTGCACAAATATCAAGCAGCTAGTAAACATATACCACACCTTGTATTTTCGGTTTAAACATGTCTCTTCCGCTTAGCATCTGTCATGTTCTGCACTGGACAATCTGATACAGTTATGTTTTGCCCTGGACAATTTAATACTGAATTGATTTGCTGGTTCAGAGCAGAAATATAGTGCCTATTCTTCATCAGACCAAGGATATCCATGTTCGCAGTGATGGAAGAGGTGAAATCAATACAACCAAAATTGAGCATCCAATCATTGAATCTTGTCCTGCACCTCCAATGTAGGTCCACCCTGCCAAAAAATTCACATGCAAACCACTAGTATTACTATCTAATGACAGTACAAAAAGAGTAGCAAGATAGTAGCAAACCATGTACCTTCATAATGAACAGCTCATAGTGCCACCAATTGGATATAAAGGTTTGGAAAAAAACATGCTCCTAATGTTGAACCAGTTGGACTTTTTGTGCAGTTCCACTAAAATCGAGCATCCCTGATTGCACAGATATTGAAAGTGTGATTACTCTAAAAGTGGCACTAGTTGAAGCATAGACTCACAAATATAAGCATTCCAATTTCATAATGGGAAAAGGTAGCAAGACTGTTTCTAACCACCTGTTTGAAGGAATAAATAAAGCAACAACGGCTGATGTCAGGAAGGCATACATAGTTTTTTCTGAAAAACTGAGCCATTCCTGACCTTTCCTCTTATTTTAAGCAAATTTTGTGCAATTCTACTAAAATAAAATGCCATCACTGCCTTGACAATTCAGTGACACTGTACAAAAGGAAATGACTTAACATTACATCATGATGTCAGGTATGTAGTCGACAGGCATTAGAGACAAACATACAGACCTCCTCCGATAACATAATGAACATTAATTTTAACAAAGGTGTGACTAGCTTTACCGGGATAATTTGAGTGAACTCTACACCCTTTGTTCCTTAATATAAGACGTTTTCGCTGTTCAATTTAAAGTACCCAAATGTCTCGTATTTATAAAAACAGGTAGTAGTTTTCTTGAGCACATACCTAGGAAAGCTTGCCACACTTTATTTATGTCCATACACTAATGTAACACCATTCAAATACTACAAATATACACTAGTCCAGTGGCTAGTGCAACAGTAGAGTAGTTAGTTTATTACAGGGTACAATACAATGGTTTTACTAAACAGATTTCAATAAACTCTAGCACTGGAAGGTTTCTATAAGAATTAACAATACAAAATGTAAAGGTAACAAGTTTCAGCATTTGTATACTAGCTCTGCATGAGCATTAAACCAAATACAAAAGTCTGAAGGTAACTAGCATTATTAACTAATGACAGTATAAAAAAATTGCAAACCATGTACCTCCAAGGTAAATATAATTTCGAACTCGGGGGGACCATAAAAATTGCTATCCCAATCTTGATAATCGATCAAACATAAAAACTTGATCGAACGAATCAAGAAAACAACCGGAGGAGGAGGTGCCCACTCTTGACCTTTCCTCTTGTCTTCATAATTGTCTGTGCACTTTAACCAAAATAAAATGACATCAGTGCCTTGGCATTTTGGTGACACTGTACAAAAAAATTAACTTATCTCATGAAAGTGAGGTATGTAATCTATAAGGATTAACAGTGCAAAAATCTGAAGGTAGTAACAAGTTTCATCGTTGGTATACTAGCTGTGCAACAGCATTAGAATGCCTTAGCTGAAAAATCTTTAATACATCCACAATCAACAGCTAACCCTGAAATAATCCAGTGGCATTAAATGGCATTGCTTAAATTTATCAGTGGCATTAGACTGAGAGCGGCATTAGTTAAATGTGGCATCACTTTAGCAGTAGCATTGCTTGACTTGACTGTTGGCGTTATACTAACAGCAAAAAAGTGGCAATAAGAGCATGGGAGGCCCATTCGGACAGTGGGTGCACCAGTACGATGTACCTCCACGGACGCAGAGTGGTGAGGGAGGTATGGTTGCCCAGAGCAACAAATATCCAGGTAGCATATGTAGATTACGTCCCATTTTTGTTCTCTTTAGCCACCTTTTTCCTATGCGAGGACAACAAACCGATCGACCTGGTCATTCTCTATTGTGTTGTCATGCCTTTCTACCCTTCTTCAACCAAGAGACACGAGACTCGTTCCTTAGCTACTGATTTTCCCCTTTTCAACCTAGATGCGGGCTCGATGCCTACTCTCTTGGACAGTACAGTCTCCCTTCCTTTCCTTATTCAACCCAGACATGGATTAGTCTGCATGAAGTAGGATTTCATTTAATAGTGCAAATTATGGTTTTCGTCTGCGTGGCCAGCAGAGCAGAGGATAGCAAATTGGGAAGATGGTGGAGTGGAAAAAGATCCACATGCAATGACGTGGCAGATGGGGCAATAGAACAAGGTTATGGTTCGAAAAGAGGTAGCATACCTGAGGGTCGGCGGGAGTGGCTTCGCTCGTGGTCGTCGTCCTGCGCACACACTACGGCAGCGAGCTTGGGGACGGAGGCCATCCCGCGCGGGCGCTAGGTCTGAGAGGACGGCCTTGTCGCCAGTGCGTGACCTCGCTCGCCGACGACGAGTGCGTCAACGCTGCACATACTTTTCTTCCCCGACAGATCTGTGACCACCGGTGAGGAGGGAGAGAGGGGCCATCTTTTTTAGATCTGGAGAGAGGGTGGTAGTGTGAGAAGCAAGTGGGCAGCCCTTAGCAAGAAAGCGCTCAAGCTCCAGCCTATATATCTTTTTTATACTGCTAGTACTGGAGGTGGAGTAGTGGTAGAGTAGTTTATATTTTCTATGCGTACAGTACCAGTTAGTCGTGCTTGAAAACTGATCGGCACGCCATTAAAAAAACAAAGGTCGATAACTAATGCGGCACCTCGGGCCAACGCGGCCAGATCGCATTTTGCACGAGAAATTACACACCATGTTTCGTTGACATGTGGTCCCGTTCCAACATATCAGTGAGACGACGGCGAGTAGTAGGAGTATTTCCGAACAGACATGTAGGTCGGGGCGCCTCTTCATGAACCATGGCAAACTCGCAACCGTCCATCGACTCTTCGCCTTTCCCTCTCAATTTGGAACTGCTGTCGCACGCTCTTCCTCTCCCTCCTCCAATTTCCTTCAGCCCTTCACCCTTTCTTCTACCATTGTTCGATCATCTTCTCCATGGAGGGAACAGGCCAGAAACGACCCCGTTATTCTTGCCCCGATCTGAAAGATGACGTGGTGGAGGAACTCATTGATCGGTGCGATGTCATCACCTCGGCTAGCATGGCAGGTTCGTTCAAGCCCATTCTCGACTCAACTAATAACATCATTACAAAGAACCCAAGAGTCAAGGAGTGGTTTGGTCTCCCCTATCTTCTTCGCCGTGACCCTGATGATGACTGGCGCCGGCACGACGGAGGCCTCGCCCTGTGCAAGTTGATGCCGCTTGATAATGATACGTATGATGTTAAGATGCCATCGCTTGAGGGCAAGGCTTGGGCGGGCACAAATGGAGATTGGGTTGTTTACATTGGGTCCAACTGCGAATGGGAACTTGTGAATGTGTACACTCGTCACCAGGTTCCACTTCCAAAAATCTCAGCACACTGCCCAGAGGTTGAGCACACCGGTAATGTACGCACGTTCAAATACGATCATGGTGACTGTATTCTACGGAAGAGAGCAATTTGTCGAGTTCCCAACCGCTCTTGGAATTACAGCAACTATGATGTTGTTGCTATCTTCGACAAGCTTGTTGCCGTCCTTGATGGTTTCACTCGATGGATATTGCTCAAAAGTCAGTTTCTGTACACGGATGAGTACTGTGATGCAATTCAATACGAGGGCCTTGTGTTTGTTGACACCACTCGTGGCACTATTTTTGCATGGCATCCTCATAGTTTCGGTACGTTTGTCTTCCACCGTAATTATAATTGTTTCATCCACATGCATGCGGGTTAGCAAGTTTCCCTTTACTAATTAACCTTCTTCTTGTATTTCCAAGGTCCTGTGAACATCCCACCACCTATACTTGAAATTTTTTATAACCAAGGGGGAGATGACGATGGTGATGATCACGAGCATGAGGACGAGAAGTGCCCATATACTCTATGGCGCCTGGCAACTAATTCCGATGGATGACCTCTTCTTGTGTGTATACAGTCCACTGATGATGTTACTGCTAAGGAAGCAGGTGTCTCCCATGGTCGCACTCTCCGGACCTATTCCAACACCCGTTGCATGGTATTCGGGATGGATACTAGTGTGCTAGCGCCAACTCCTTCTCCCTGGTACATAATTGATAGTCTTGGAGAAAACTCGCTCTTCCTTGGACAAAACTATCCGAGGATGGTGAAAGGCGATCCAACTGTTGTTGACACATTTATGAGAAGCAACTGTGTCTATACCTCGGACATTTGTGTGGTTCCCTACCCTGGTAGGGATATAGTAGGCCGCTTCAGCCTGGATGATCAGTCCTGCGTTGGTTTCCAGATCCACAATCGATGGCCCGTCCCAGAGAATCACTTGTGGTTCAAAGCAAGCATTTCCAACGCCGAGGAATGGTTGAGTTTAAGTTCATTTCATTGCTTGTTATTTGTTGTGTGGTGAAAACTTTAGTATTTATAATGTATCCTTGTTGTCGATGTGGGTTGATGACTTGTTGTATGTAATAAAATGATATGCCTGTGATAAACTTACTAAATTTATGAATGGCTTTCGAGTCGCTTCCCTAAATTTGTGCTAGCTTTACATGCTTCGCGCGTCGGGCGGGTGTTTTTATTGTAGCCATATGTTAATGTGTTCGTTGTACGTAACCAGCACCTCGAATCCTCGATACTAGTATACTATATACTAGTAGGAGTAAGTAGTAGGAGTAGTAGGGTGGCATGGGCCAGAACAAGCATTCACGTTCAAGAGTACGACACACGCCACCACCACGACATCCATCTGACACCATATTATTTCTTGGAGTCCGTGCTAGAGTAATCTCTTCAACCTCGTCGTTTCTCTAACTTCAGCCATCATGCGGCGGGCGAGGTGGGGGTTTGTCGATAGTCGGTTTCCTTAACTGCGGTCCCACTTGTAAGGCCAACTCCAACGCACGACCCCAAACGCACCTCCGTTTTGCACGAACTCCAACGATAATTTTAACTAGAAAAGCAAGACCAAAGAAAACAAGAACCACAAGAATACATTTTACTACTCCTGTAAGTTGGATTAGTGCCTTCTCGATGCATTCATTGTTGATCTGCGGAGGCTCGATCTTGCGTGCTTCTTTCTTCTTCGAGTGTAAAGAAGTAGACGTTGCTTCCTCGCATCTAGTCTCATGTCTAGCCTCTATTCTAGTAGGAGTATCAACAAGTGCACTAATCTCATCCGAGAGCAGAACTGAAGATTTGGTCGGGTTCTTACTCCTTTTGTCGACAAATGGGACATCCAGCATCCAGGTCGTGTCATAGAGTGGTAGTTGAAGCCACGAGATGTGCATCTTGGGTTAAACTGTAAATAGAATCTTACTACTCTTGAGTAACTCCAAAGGCGGCCACCGAAGATCTTTATTGGATTTGTTTTTCATCACCAGCACGACGAGGTGAAATATGTGCAGGTTCAGTGGGTCCTCTTGTGTTTTCACTGACATGTGGGCCGCATGTGAGCAAACAGACGATGGGCTCCGCGCGTCCGCTGGCTGGCTGAGAAGAGAGATAGAGGAGGGCTAAGCACGGACTGCAGGAAATTTGTTCTACGTACCTTGATATAGTGGGGTGGCATGGGCCATAACTAGCATTCACGTCTAGCAGTACGGCACACGCCACCCACACGAGTCCCATCCAACACCAATTTTCTTGGAGTCCATGCTACAGCCATCTCTTCTCCCTCCTGTTTTCTCAGCCATCGCGCGATGGGCGGGGTGGGGGTTTGCCCATAGTCGGTTTGCTCAACTGTGGTCCCACTTGTAAGTGAAAATGCAACACCGCACGCATTCCTGCTTGAGCGGCGTGCTGGACCAACTATGTGGGGGTGCGACGCGAACACGGAAGGCTTTTCCTTTTGAACTCGTAACTTGTAAAATTTGGTTCTGCTCCATGGCGCGACCGATAGATAGAAAATAACGATTTTGCCTAGAGTAATGAGAAGTTTGGTTCTGGTGCCATTCATGCATGGAGTACGTACAAAAATTATGAAGTTGATGCGAAAGGTAAGATAATTACTGTAGTATCATATACTACTACATGGATTTGACGGAAAGATAAAAATACATACGGGTCCATCAACGTTCAACGACATCCTCACGCCCTAGTGCGTCGGGTCACCAACCGACGTGTGAGGAGCAGCGGCGTTGGTAGCGAGCTCAACGTGCTTCTGAACAGTGCCGTCCAAGGTTGCCCTGCGCTCCAAGTAGGCCAGCGTCCTATTATCCTCCTCTTGCATGTAGTAGTCCTTGTGGACGATTTGCGCGTAGACGTGGGTGATTATGTCGATGGTGTCTTGCTGCGCCAGGCGCTGCGCGACCTTGAGGTGGACATTCTCCGGCGCGATGGCGGGCAGTTGCAGGGCCACCAATGCGACGAAGAGGTTGTTACCATAGTGGCCGTTGAGGGTGGCGGGCATCGTAGAGCCTAGGCGCATCGGCTGGAGGCTTACGTCAAAGTCGTCCGCAAGCTTCTTGACGATGGTGAACTTGTCAAGGAAACCGACGAGGACCTCGTCGAACAAGGAGACGAAGCTGTCGTCCAAGCGGCCCCTCGCCCTGGCGGCCTCAAGCAATACTACCTAGAGACGTTCCTCGGTGCCGGGTCGCAGGCCGGCGTCGTGGACCATCTGGCACAGCCGGCTAATGCTCGCACTCATCGCCTCCATGGGTCTAGCGTAGCTTCTAGTCAACTGATCTTGCGATTCGAGTGATCACTCAGTCCTAGGTTAGCGTGCGTAGGTGCGTAGGATTTCGTACTACTCCTTGGCCCTCTACTGCACCTGCCTTTGGCTGTATGATAGGTGGGTCAGCCACCCCCTGGGGCCATGTGTCATTCACCCAAAGGCAGTTCCTCACAGTGAATATCCGTTGGTCAAATTATTACGTGCTGCTCCTCACAGTGAAGTGATAAGACCCTGCGCCGGAGATGATACCTGAGTATAGGCGCCGTGTTCGGCATACCATAGTCAGCCTCACCGTCTGCAGTCACTATCATCATGGCTGTAGAGCTAGCCTGCTTACAACTAGCCCTGTTCGACATAATTTCCCGTGCGTAGATGCCCGTGCATTGCACGGAACACCAAGACTGGGGGTGGATGGCTCTGGCAGCGGCCATTGCGCCAGATTTTTCCATGGCCTTCTACTCCTAGATGTGGTGGGGAGGAGATGAGGCTGATTGTGAGAGGCAAGGAGTTATTTGTAAATAGGGAACAAGTGCGGGCATCTTTTTGCAAAAATGGAGAAGCTCGGTTTGTATGCGTTAGATCTAGATCCGACGGCTATTGGTGAAAGATGGGAGGCACAACATCATCACAAACTCAGGACCTGTTTGATTCGCAGGATTTTGAAAACGCAGGAATAGGACACGGCAATATTACAAGTTTCAAACCGATATTACAAATGTTAGGAGTAATGCTGCACCTACGAAGAGGGAATTACTAGGAAGTTTACGTAAGAACTTTCATTACTTTAGGTGGATGCAGCATTATCGTACAAACTAAAATCCACCGCCCTGACAAGTCACTAATGGGCAAATAAGTTTTCGAGTCTCTGGCCACTTCATGTTTCAAAAACAAATTCAGCTTCTGCGGAGACTTTGTCATTTAGGCTTAGACGCTTGCGGTGATCAGCACGCCATTCATTGTTGCGCCAGAGAACACCAAACCTCATTACCTTGAGCACACTTGCCTCCAGAACAAAGAACTTGGCCAATTTAATCTCAGATGTGCTGCCTCGGTAGTCGATCAAATCAATTTCTGTAAGATGGAGATCAAGGCATTCGATGAGATTTTTATAGTGCAGCACATTTTTCACTTTCGGGTCTTTTTTTATCTGCAAAAGGAGAGAACATATTAGAGCAGCTGGCTGCATAAGATTGCCGTGTCATCAAGAGGTACCAATATCATTCGCTCATACGATAGGGTTGGCTGGCTAGTGATATTCTCTCTCTCTCTCTCTCTCTTTGTTTCCTCTCATTTAACTAGGAGCACGTTAAGAGCTTGGGCATTTGTTGCCTTCCACTATGCGGCCGATGCCATATTTCGCAAAAGTATGCCACATAACACACATCGATGTCAAATCAAAAGATTTTGGCACCGCTCTCGCGATGTGAGAGAGTTAGCACCGCTGTGCACACAGACCCACATGTATAAACAAATCAATCAAACCAACTACACCAGCCTCTCACTCTCCCAAACAAGTGTTTTTTATTGCCTCAGTCCTCTCTCTCTCCCACACAGTGTTTTTTCATTGCGTGAGTTAATTTGGCACTGGAGCAAAGTAGGTGATCCAGATTGGGACACCAGGTGAGCAATGGAGGGGCATCGATGCCAAATGCATCACAAGTGAATTTGGCACATGTTTTGGCCTACATAGCCCACTTTTGTAATACTACCTCATATTTAGTATAAAATTTTGACCATAGATTAACCTAAGAAAATGCCAATGCATGTCACTAAAAATTACACCATTTCAAATTATGTTCAAATACGAATCCAAGGATATAGTTCTTAGTGACATGCATTAACATTTTTTCAGTTAAGTCTATGGTCAAATTTTGATACTACAAAATTGGAAGAGTAAACCAGGAGAATTTAGCAGACGAGTACACCAACACTGTCAATTTCGGCGCGTCAATGACCCTGATTTTTGTTGGACCTTCTAGATCTGATACAAGCAATCTCTCAAGGAAAGGCGCATTCTCAATGACGATAACGTGGAATAGATGGAGTGATCTCTTCCCAATTGATGTCTTGTTGCGGGGCCGGCAAGACACATAAATCCATCGGAGATTCGTCGAGGCGATGTGGAGGCTAATGAACCCATGGATCTGCTCAAGACAAAGGTACTCGAGCGTAGTACAATTGCGGACCAGGTGCTCCATAGCCTTCTTCGAGATGCAAACGTCGAAGAGGTCGAGCTGCTTGAGTTGAGGGAGAAGAAGAGCGGGCGCGGCATTAATCTGGGGAAGATAGCAGGAGCTGAAGCTGGCGCGGTGCAGCGTTGGCATGAGGCGGAGCACGGACGGCGGCAGAGAGCGACATCGTCCAGCTTCAAAGCTGAGCTCCTCGATCTGATCTAGGGCGGGGGATAAGAACCACTCGTCGAACTTGGGTTGGACCTTGCAGTTGGTACTGAACATGCGGATGTCAAGGCGTTTGGCTAGCCTAGGGTGCGATGAAAGGATCTTGGAGACTGCGGCCATGCGTTTGCAATCCCCGTCGCAGAGGCAGCTGTCGACGATGAGGTTGAGGGGGACGCACCGCCAGAGGGGGCGCCACCGCCGGGAGAGCAGGGCGGTCCGCACGGTAGATTTGGTGGGGAGGAGGCCGATGATGACGAGCAGTGTGTCGTCGGGGAGGCTGCTGATGAAGTCCAGGCTCGCCGGATGCGGTTTTGGCTCGAGCCGCCTCCGCTTGTTGGCTGCCTCGCCGTCCATCTCAACCGGCAGCGACGCCGGTGTACACGTGTGCTTGTGTGTGTTGTGTGTTGGGTGTGCGCGAGTGCGTCCTCCTGTGCATGCCGCCGCGTAGTGGTGAATTGTGCGCGAGTGCATCCTTCGCGCGCAAGAAGTTTGTCCTCAATGCGCCCTCAATTTACTAGCGTGCGGGGTGCTATCCCGAGTGGTTTCAACTTTGTTTACTTCACCGCGTGTCAGATGGGCCTCTAGTTTACTTATTTTCACCCACTGCCACATGGACCAGCACATGAAGATACAGAACACGAGCTGACAAGGCAGCATGTGGATTGGTTGACCGGTCAACTAAACAATATACGGAGCTATACGCTGACACAGTGAGCGTATAATCCGTCGGTATATAGAGTTCGAGTGAGAGGGGAGGCCCGTGAGAGATAGCAGAGAGAGAGAGAGAAAGAGCTACTCCCTCCGTTCGATAATGTAGTTCCAACATTTTTTTAAGTCAAACTTTTGAAACTTTGACCAATTTTATAAAGAAATTACTTATATCTACAATACCAAAGATAAATGATAGTATGAAGTAAGTACATGTTGTGATGAATCTAATGATCGTTCCAGATGTAAATGTTTTTCTCCACATATACCTGGTCAAACGTTTCTAAGGTTTGACTTTTCAAAACATCCATATGCTTATGGATGTGACAGAGTCCCTAACAAGAGAGAGAGAGAGAGAGTGAGTGAAAAAAGTGTGTGTGCGTGTGTGAAAGAGACATGGACAACACACGATAAAAGTAGAGAAAAAGCGTGCGTGTCTTATGCAAACATATCACACATGCATCTTCGACAATGGAGGCAAGGTGAGGAGATAGTGTGTGGTTGTTTGGAACCAAGAGAGCAAGACCCCTAGCACATGGCCAAGAGGGGTCTGACAAACAAGGGAGAGAGGTCGAGAGAGACATACGGAGAAAATGCAGACATGGGGAGGAGAGAGTGTATGTTTCTCATAGAGAGATCCCCTGGAGATCGCGATGGGACTACATGGGTGGGAGATCGAGTGACAAGGTGTGTGCGCGATAGAAGATGCCCCGAGAGATATCGAGATAGTCGTATGGATGGAAGGAGACAATACGTGTGTTCATGTTGGCTAGTAAGAGATAATCATACTTAGGAGGGAGGGGGAGTGCTTGTGCCTATGATGGATTGAGGGATTATGGTACTTAGGGGGGTGCGTGTCACATGGAGAGAGAACAAGGGCAAAGAGTGTTGGATAGGTCTATATGTATAGCGCGAGCGAGACATGTGTATGTGTGAACCAGGGAGATATAAGGCCAGTTTGGCTTGCGTCCTGAGCATCTTTTGCCTGGCCTGGGGTTGTGGCTGGATTTCATGCACGCTTGTTTGGTTGCTACCCTGTGAAAAAGAAAGCCTGCCTGGCCTGGTTTCCCTTGCACTTTAATTAGCCTGGCTGAACTCCAGACACTGCAAGTAGCCTGGCCCAGGCGACCGATTTCGAATGCCTGGTCGTGCCTGGTCGTGTGGCCATGAGGCTAACAGCAACATGGATGGATATTAGCATTAAATAATTGATGCATGGATTGATTGATGGGACGTTGATGCTTTGCCTGGCCCAGGCATGAACCAAACGCTTCAGCACCACACAAGCCTGGCCAGGCAGAAATATTTTACATCTCACGTCCACACCAAGCAGTACCGGCCATCAAGGCATGAGGGTCAGGTCACGAACCAAACTGACCAATAAAGTTTGAGAGAGATTGACGAGCCCCGATAAGGCTGAGTGGTGCGTCAGATAGCTGAGAGGGGGAAAGAGATATTCCATCCGCTCGATAATGCAATGCATGTAAAAATTTTAGAAGTCAAACTTTGGAAACTTTGATCAGGTTTACGCAAATGTTATTTATATCTACAATACCAAAGATACATCATACAAAACTACATCTCATGGTGAATCTAATGGTATATGTTTGCCGTACTAGATGTAATTCTTTTTCTTCACGTACATGGTCAAACTTTGTGATGTTTGACTTTTCAATAAATCTATATGCTATGGACCGAGGAGAGTGCCTCAGTCGAGACAGATCAAGTGCGTGTCAAGGAGAATGAGTAAGTGTGCAAAAAGAGTATGTGTGTGAAAGAGAAAATGACAACAAACGATAAATTAGAGGGAGAGTGTGTGTGTTTTCGTTTCTTATGCGAACATATCACGCATGCATCTCTGAGATGGAAAAGCGAGGCGAGGAGATACACGAAGATAGCTAGTGTGTGATTGTTTGCAACGGAGAGAGACACCCCTGTAACACATGTCCAATAGAGGTGTGGCCAACAAGGAATCTCTTTCCATCGAGATCGTGAGGGGACTATATGGGTGATAGAGAGATCCACTCATGGGGACTCATGGGGAGGGAGAGAGGGTATGTTTGACTTCTAAAAATTTTACATGTTTGTGATAGAGAGATCCCATCGAGATCGTGAGGGGACTATATGGGTGGGAGATCGAGGGAGTGAGTGCGCGATAGAAAGATGCCCTGGGAGAAATCGAGATAGACAATGCACATGTTTGTGATGGAGACTAAGATTAGCTAGTCATATACATATAGGGGGGACTGCGTGTGCCTACAATTGAGTGAGAGACCATCATACTTGGCTAGCTGGGCATGAGATTGTGTGTGTGCGCGTGTGAGATGGAGAGAGAACGAGGGGGGGAGATAGAGTTTTAGATGGGCCTATCGAGTGCGAGTGAGATATGCATGTGTATGTGTGACCCAGGTGGATGGAGAGTTTGAGAGAGGGGGGGAGAGCTCCGTTACGACATAGTGGTGCATGAGAGAGTTACAGGCAAAGAGCCAAGGAATCTGTGTGCGTACGATGAGTGCACCCAAGATATCTAGCTTGGACTAGCTAGAGTATCATACATAGTGTGCGAGAGAGACCTATAGATGGTGTATATATGCATGCGAACTAGAAAGACCCCCACCCCACCCCACCCCCCCCCCCACACACACACACACACACAGAGAGAGAGAGAGAGAGAGATGGAGAGAAAGGGAGAGGGACGAACAAGGTTTTTGTGTCGGATGCGTGCGACAGAATTGAAGATTGTCGGCGAGAAGGTGGGAGGGAGAGAGAGAGAGAGAGAGAGAGAGAGAGAACAGGAGTCCGGAGAGGGGGAGGTCGCGTTTTATGCATCAAAGACTGATATAAACCATGTTTCGATGTAAACTTGCATTCAAATATTTAAATTGGAGAACATGTTGTTTTGAATCCACACATGCACGGATATATGCGTATATCAAACAAGTTCATTAATTTGACTTTTAACATGTTCATGGAGTACTATAATACTGTACAACATGCTACTCGATTGAGGTGTTCAATTTTGGATTTAGTTCACTATTTTGACCTACTGAACGAGCTATTTCATTGAATCGAGATATTTCATTTTGGGTTTGATTCACGTTTTTGAGTGGGTCAACTATTTGTCATATAGTAAATCGCTAGCAACGAGCATGTAAAAACACATTACTCCCGAGCATCATCTCTCCATCTAAAAAAGAAGTGGCAAGCTAATATTTCATAATTTGATCCGAATCGACTTGGTAAGGTAGACGTGGATGCTCGTTCTCCCAAAATTTGAACGAACCGTTAAACATCCTCTCTTCTCGGTGGAATTCGCTCGAGCAAATAAATGGGAGACGCGAAATTACCGTCCTATGTGGGACACGCATCAATTGGCCCGTTGTACATCGAGGGTAGGTTCGTAACTTCATCCAAGCGCGCCTTCTCCTTGGCTGAAATGACATGTGCCGAATAATTCATAAACCATGGTCGACAAAACACACTCTCCTCGCCCGAAATAGCTCGCGCCCACTATTTCAAAACACGCTCTCCTCGCCCGAAATCGCTCGCGCCCACTATAGTTCAAAACACGCCCTCCTCGCCCGAAATCGCTCCCGCCCAGAGAAGCAAAGTTACTCTACTATCCCCGACCCTCAGTACACAGACCCAAGCCGAGAAGCCTATAGGCAAGGGTAGAACTGTAACTCCCCCTCACATTTCAGGCAAATGCGTCCGTAAGACATGGTTCCACTCCGCTCCCAATTTCCCCCACCCGCCCCCATTCATACCTCGTGGGCGCCAAATCACCTTCTCCCCGGGAAGCTCCCTTCTCCCGAGCCGCGAAACCTCAGCCCCACCTCCATGGCGCCCCCACCGCACCAATTTCATAGCCACCCTCCTCCCTAATGCCGGAGACGCTGTCCATTTGCCGTCATGCACTGGGCCGTGTGCCTCTTACTCCGTGTTGCTGGTGCTGCCTCGACGACGGCCGCGTGAACCGTACCGGAGCCGATTCACCCCCGCCGTTGTTCACGGCGCCGGAGCGGCTCCAACTTCGGATCCGTCCAGAGTCCTGGCGCTGCTTCGGCGTAGCCGTCGACCGTCGCGAAATCGCTCTTTCCCCGCCGTCGGTCGCCACCGCAACCGCGCCGGCCTCACCGACTCGGCAGCTGGACCTGCCTACTTCACCATGCCGCCAGATAGGTCGCACCCTCATCTCAAATCACTTTATTTAGGCGTCAGTTGTCTGAATTTTTATTCTGGGCCAATCGATTTGCAATGGGAAGCAGCACCCCTCGAGGCGGCGGAGCTCCTAGGCTGCCGGTTGGCTGGTGCCTAACGTAAGGGTGTGGGGCCACAAAGTTCGCCGCGGAAGCAGCGCTTAGATGGCTATCTTTTAGAGTTGCGTGGGTTGAAGGTACTGCCGCCGCCGGATCTGAATGACGGGGAGTCTTTGTAGATTGGCCTGGGGGCGGCGCAACCACGGCAGTGCAGTTGGGCGGGGAGCGGGGTTTTGGCCGGGGCCACGGACGGCGGAGGCAGGTTGCTCTGCCGTTGGTCGCTGGCTCTTCGGGGAAGATTCCGAACAGTGTCAGCCGGGAGGCACAAGACGGCCAGCCATCCGGCGTAGATCGGACAGTATAAATATAAAATAAAATCGTGTGACCCCAATTCAGTCTTCAGTTAACAGACGTGTGACCACTCTCGTACCTTGCTGTTGATCTCTTAGTGTATTTCCTTAGATCAAAGAGATATGTCGTTCTTAATATTATGTGTTATCTACATCTTCTGACGCACCGTCTTCCGACTCACCACGGCTGCTCCAACAAGGGAAGCATACACCAGAAGGGAGCTATAGTCCCCACTCAACAGTTCCCTGCATCGAATGCGCGTGCCTGACATGCACAGCCACAACAACTGCAGGGCCATCGACAAGTCAGCACATGATGCTCACTCCTATGGATGGCAGCCAGATAGGTTGTACCCTCATCTTACTTGTGTGTAACATTTATGGCTTTGTTATTCATCTAAGCATGGAAAATAGATCATCACATTTCACTTTATATTCATGCTAATCTCTTACGGGTCTTGTTTAGGAGTTAACGTTGTTCCATAGTTCAGCTAAGATACTTGTTCTTTAGGTAACACTGTTCCATAGTTATCATCCATCAGCCAATGCTATCCCACAGGCTGGTGATTATAGTATTATACCACCTCTAGTATTTCCTATGTTGTTCTTTAATACTTTTGTGTGCCATCTAGTTAATCTCGAGTACAAACGATACATATTCTGTAGCTTTCATCTGTGTTCTCCCTTTAGTTTATGAGACCTGTTGCTGCTAGTTAACCCCAGTCCTATTATTTATGTCGTCTCCTACAGGCACTCATTACATAAATCTAACTACTAGTTGTCTTCCATGCATGTCAGATATAATTACACACACTGATATATCCACAAGAACCTCACGGAGCAATGTAAAGGCCAATAAACTTGATGTCAATGATACCCAATATGATGGAACATGTAAAGGCAATTCTTCAGAAGACTTGCAGAAAGATGATGTATCCTCTTCACCCCACAAGGTCCTTGCTCTAACTTGGCCTGTGATATGGGTACAACATGCATATAATGTCCTGGAGTGTATCTACTCTGTTGCAATGCCATGTGCTTAGCATGCTGATCATGCATGTAAATATGTCATGCCTTCCTGTTTTTCAGTACCTATTCCATTCATGATAACATGTTTTCAAATTCAAGTACTGTCATTCTACTCTATCGCAATGCCATCTGCTTAATTTGGACATCATGCTTCTGAATATCTTATGCATTGTTATTCATAAGTATGTACTTCATCTGTCTACCATACCATGTTTTTTTTACATTGAAGTGTTGTTCTAGTGCTCTGTTGCAATGCCATCTTATTTTCCCAATCATACACGTGTATGTTGCCTTAGTTATTTCTGTACGTATTCCGCTAGCATACAGTTTTACATTCAACTAGTGTTTTTTTGTTGTGTTGTCCTGTCGTATCCCTAGCTCTTACACCATACTCCCTCCGTCCGGATTACATGTTGCCGAAATGGATAAAAAAGGATGTATCTAGAACTAAAATACGCCTAGACCCATCCATTTTTTTCCGGATGGAGGGAATACATGTCAATATGTCATGCCTTTCTATTCTTCAGTACCTATTCCATCTCTCTGCTGCCGCATGTTTTATAATTAAAGCACCATTCTTCTATACAAGGCATGCAAGGGGAAGACAACTATGTTAGAATCTGAAGGGTTACAAACAAGGCCTTTGCAAAAGATCCAAATGCCAAGAGATAATAAACCAACTCCAGTTTTTATAGATACTGCTCCAGCACAGAGAAACCCAACTCCTACTGATAATAAGCAGATTCCAGTGGCCAAAGAACTAGTCCGCTCCAGTCCAGCAAAAATATGTCAACTCCATTCTAAGAAGCGTGTGCGTATCCCTCCATCATGAAATTTTATAGCATGCTGATCATATTTTCTACATGTTTCTTACCCATCTCTCTTTTAGAAAATAAGCTTAACAGATAGAAGATTTTCTGCAATGGTATCATTTATGAGGAAAGATTCTTGCAGGAATTCTCTGTGCTCCAATGTAGATGTAAGTACCTGTTGTATATCACTATATTTTTACATCAACATGTATTTTGCTAATCGGCGTGAATCCAACCTTTATGATCTAAATTTAGTTGTAGCAAAATGTATGATTAAAGGCCACAATGTTGATTTTTGCAAGGAAAACTGCCTGGTAGTTTTGCATCGTGAGCTACATGAGTGTACTATCTCATATCAGTGGGTTTGAATACTTTGGTTCTGCAGTGGGGTTTTCAGTGTTTTTTTACTGTGTTGTCCTGTCATATCCCTAGCTCTTACATCATACTCCCTCCGTCCGGATTAAATGTCACAGAAATGGATAAAACTGGATGTATCTAGAACTGAAATACGCCTAGACCCATCCATTTATTTCCGGATGGAGTGAATACATGTCAATTTGTCATGCCTTTCTATTCTTCAGTACCTATTCCATCTCTGCTGTAGCATGTTTTATAACGGAATCACCATTCTTCTATATAAGGGCATGCAAGGGGAAGATGGCTATGTTAGGATCTGAAGGGTTACAAACCAGGTCTTTGCAAAAGATCCAAGCGCCAGGAGATAATAAACCAACTCCATTTTTCATAGATACTGCTCCAGCACAGAGAAACCCAACTCCCACTGATAATAAGCAGATTCCAGTGGCCAAAGAACTAGTCCGCTCCAGTCCAGCAAAAGAATGTCAACTCCATTCTAAGAAGTGTGTGTGTATCCTCGCATCGTGAAATTTTATAGCATTCTGATCATATTTTCTACATGTTTCTTACCCGTCTCTCTTTTAGAAAATAAGGTTAAACGATACAAGACTTCCTCCATTGGGATCGTATTCGAGGAAAATATCTTGCGGGAATTCTCTGTGCTCTAGTGATGATGTAAGTACCTGTTGTATATCACTATATTTTTACATCAGCATGTATTTTGTTAATCAGCCTGAATCTAACCTTTATCTAATCTAAAATTAGTTGTAGCAAAATGTTAAGGCACCAATGTTGATTTTTGTAAGGAAAACTGCCTGGTAGTTTTGCGTACTGAGCTGCATGAATGTGTTATCTCATATCACGCACATTACTGAATTGTAGTGCTTCTCTGGTTGCCCATTCATTCATTGTGTCAATGTTGCTTTCGTATTACCTTACCTGGCTGATGATAGCTGTGTCATATTGTGTTAATTTTGTGTAGGCTAGTTGCCCAAACATTCGTTGTGTCAATGTTGCTTCCCTATTATCTGACTTGGCCAATGATAGCAATGCTAGTGTGTTAATTTTGTGCAGGCTGCTGAAGATAAGAAGACAAACTCTGAAAACAGCAAGGCAACCCCGTTGTTTCTTTCCAGTAAATCTAGGCCAGGTAATATGGCAATAACTCATGATTAATCTGTTTGGTTCCCGTCCTAATTTATGTTATGATGCAGTGGTCAAGATACTCTCCACTATCAATAATACAAGCCTGCCAAAATCGCCATCTGAATCTGTTCAGTATCCTTTGTCTTGAATGCGACGGAATAAATGTATGTTTGTGAACCAATTAATGGCTGAAGCAATGATGGAAATGGTGGATGAATCAGAGGTGCAGAGTCGTGCGACACAACAACTGATCAATGTTTTCAGAGACGGTGTGGCAAAGCAGCAAGAACTTTCCATATGCTTATGGGCGTCATTTGTGCTGAGGTTGCAAATTGTGACGTTGTAGATGGTTAGGTTCTGCTCATTTATTTGCACTGGCATCAATCTTTGATTGCCCAGTGGATGTAATTTCCTATAATACATTCTGGATGTGCAACGTTATTCCCTGTATGCCGTACCTTTGCTCGTCGTAATGGGCTCAAATTATCTAATTTGGCCTAAAGACATGAACGAACTTTAATGGGCCCATTAAGTTAATGGGCCGTTACTAGGCCGAAAGTTAGTGGTCAACCCTCTTACCTCCCGGGTCATTAACAGGCGGACATCGAAGCAGGCAATAGGTGGCCCCAATTTATTTCACAGGCCGTTAACAGGCCGTTACTAAGTTTGGGCTACATATGGCCCAACTATACTGTAGGCCTTTAGCAGGCCGAAAGAGACAGCGGGCTTGTATTGGACCATGAAGAGCATGGGCCGCTAAGAGGCCGAAAGTCAGGTCGTATTGTAAACGGCCCAACTATGTTGTGGGCCTTTAGCAGGCCGAAAGAGAAACCGGGCTGGTATTGGACCATGAAGGGCATGGGCCGTTAAGAGGCCAAAACTAAGGTCCGACTACAAATGGCCCAACTCATTTATGGTCTGTTAAGAGGCCGAAAGGCACACAAGGCCGGGAATTGGCCCAACACTTAAATGGGTCGCTAAAAGGCCGAAACTCAAATCCGACTACAATTGGCCCAACTGATTTATGGGCCGTCAACAGGCCGAAAGTGACACCGGGCCAGAAATTGGCACAACACTTAAATGGGCCGCTAAAAGGCCGAAACTCAGGTCCGACTACAAATGGCCCATCAGATTTATGGGCCGTCAACAGGCTGAAAGACACACCGGGCCGAAAATTAGCCCAACATTTAAATGGGTCGCTAAAAGGCCGAAAGATGTACATCCTGAAAATTGGCCCATCCATTAAATGGGCCGTTAACATGCCGAAATCTCATCGGGCCGATATTGAGCCCAAATATATAGCGGGCTGTTAACGGGCTCGAACTGATGATGGGCTGCAATGGTGTCAAATCTTTAACGGGCCGAATTGGCACATCTCGTATGGGCTGTGGGCTTAAATGGACCTAACACAAGTAGGCCTTATATGGGCCGGCCTGCTAATTTTTACTGGGCTGGCCTTTTTCACCGGAATGGGCCACTGTTGGGCCATGCCATGTGTCGACCTATCATAGGCGCCTCCTGTCCAATGACTAGATGACATCTGTCCCAACAATGAGCCGACACGTGTTTCCTCTAGCCAATGATGATTTTACACGTGGAAAATCCCCATTGGTCGGTGCTGTTAACGGGTTATCGGATCCAAAACCCGACCCGATAGCTTAACGGTGTTCCGTTATGGTGGATGCCACGTGTCGGTCACCCTTGACGAAAGCACTTCTGTGACGCGCGATTTCTCGTCATGGAAGTGGACACTTCCGTGATGATAATTTTGGTAATGTCATGGAACACTTCTACGACAGCACAAGTATGAGTATCTTGATTCTGTCATAAATTTGTCATGGATGTACATGCATGACAAAAAACGCGACCTACTATGACAAACACGTATCATCACGGAAGTGTTTTTTTAGTGAAACTTGAAAACTTCACAACACAAAACTTAACTGAAAATCTCATAAGCTCCGTTAGTATAAGAAAATGAATCACCACTTTTGGTACTGTTGTGAACTCATTATTTATTTACATTGGTGTAATATCTACTGTATTCCAACTTTTCCATGGTTCATACCCCCAATACTACCCATGGATTCATCACAATAAGCAAACAACACATAGAAAACAGAATCTGTCAAAAATTGAACAGTCTGTAGCAATATGTAACTCTCGAATACTTATGTAACTCCAAAAATACCGAACAATTAGGAAGACCTAATAAATTTGTTTATTAATCTTATTCAAAAAAATCAGTATTTTACCGCGCTTCTGTAAAAATGAAAATTAATCTCCTGGGTGCAAAATTTTCTGTTTTTTCAGCAAGATCAAATCAACTATCACCGTAAGCTATCCTGAAGGTCTGACTTGGCACAAACACTAATTAAAACACAAAAACCACATATAACCATAGGCAAAATAAACTATTTAATGCAAAATAGGACCTAAAAATCAAGAACAAAAATAAAATTGGGTTGCCTCCCAACAAGCGCTATTGTTTAATGCCCTTAGCTAGGCATAAAACACGAATAGATCTAGGTATTGTCTTCTTCGGTATGTAATTCTTTTCTCATTAAATCCTCCAAAACTCGTCTTAGCAAATCTATACTTTCCTTTATTTCCCTTCTAGTAGATGAACTTAAATCATGAAAAGGACTTTGATTAGTAATTTTAACATTCGTAAACCCATAGTCGGGATCATCACCGTATATATAATCATATAAAATACGTAGCTCATTTCTAACGGGTTCCTTCATCATTTTATTCAACCAATCCCTATTAAATCCTACATAAATTCCCCTTGTAATCCAATCAAACTCCTCATAAGCCTCAAGGTACAAAGATTGCGAGATTTCTGAATAGGGAACTCTCCTCCTAAGACTTTTACTATAAGATTGATAATCCCTAGATTCCAAACTACGCATAGTTTCTTTATCATGGAGGCTATATTCAATTGGAGGGTGTTCAACATCTTTTTATATAAAGCAAAAGTACCCCTAGCTTTCTAGTATTATAAAATAAATTCACGCATAAGGATAATGGTGGCAATCTTTTTAGCTATTGGATGATTAATATTGTTCATAAAACACCTTTTAAAAAAACAGGATGAATGTGCACAAATTTCCTTTCTAATTTCTCAACAGGCATAACAATGGCATCCGCATAATAGTTTGTCTCAAGAAGAATAGATCTTTTATTAATAGGCATAGATCCCGTACAATCAAAGAATTCTTGAATAACACTCTTTCCAATAATATTACCGTCACCCACACGAAAGATTTTTGTTTTGTAATTAGGAGGAGTTTCAGTTTCATGATCCAAAGAATAAGATTCAAGTTTTTCCTCAAGATATTCAACGATAACCTCCCTAGATTCAGACATAGTGGTAGCAAACAAATCTAGCAACCAAACAACCCAAGAGGCAAATGAAGAAGACGAATGGAAGAGGGGCGAAGAAAAGGAAAATATTTTCGGAAATCATTTTAGCAGTGGGGGAAATGGAAACAAGAGGCGAATGGCGAATAATGTAATGCAAGAGATGAGAGTTTATGATGGGTACTTGGTACATCTTGACTTGGCGTAGATCTCCCTGGCAACGGCGCCAGAAATTCTTCCTGCTACTTCTTGAGCTTGCGTTGGTTTTTCCCTTGAAGAGGAAAGGGTGATGCAGCAAAGTAGAGATAAGTATTTCCCTCAGTTTGAGAACCAAGGTATCAATCCAGTAGGAGACAACACACAAGTCACCGAATACCTGCACAAACAAACAATCAACTTGCACCCAATGCGATAAAGGGGTTGTCAATCCCTTCACGGTTACTTGCAAAAGTGAGATATGATAGAGATAGATAAACGGTAAAGTAAATATTTTTGGTATTTTTGGTTTATAGATCGGAAAGTAAAAGATTGCAAAATAGTAAATCGGAAACTAATATTATGGAAAATATAACTCGTATGATGTAAAATAGACCCAGTGCCATAGGTTTTACTAGAGGCTTCTCTCAAGATAGCAAATAATATGGTGGGTGAACAAATTACTGCCGAGCAATTGATAGAAAGCGCAAAGTTATGACGATATCTAAGGCAATGAGCATGAATATAGGCATCATGTCTGTGTCAAGTAGACCAAAATGATTCTGCATCTACTACTATTACTCCACACATCGACCGCTATCCAGCATGCATCTAGAGTATTAAGTTCATAAAGAGCGGAGTAATGCATTAAGTAAGATGACACAATGTAGAGGAATTAACTCAAGCAATATGATGAAAACCCCATCTTTTTATCCTCAATGGCAACAATACAATACGTGCCTTGCTGCTCCTACTGTCACTCAGAAAGGACACCGCAAGATTGAACCCAAAGCTAAGCATTTCTCCCATTGCAAGAAAAAACAATCTAGTTGGCCAAACCAAATCGATAGTTCGAAGAGAATTACAAAGATATCAAATCATGCATAAAAGAATTCAGAGGAGATTCAAATAATATTCATAGATAAGTTGATCATAAATCCACAAATTCATCGGATCTCGGCAAACACACCGCAAAAGAGTATTACATTGAATAGATCTCCAAGAACATCGAGGATAACATGGGATTGAGAATCAAAGAGAGAGAAGAAGCCATCTAGCTACTAGATATGGACCCGTAGGTCTGAAATAAACTACTCAAGCTTCATCAAAAAGGCAATAGAGTTTATGTAGAAGCCCTCCGTGATCGAGTCCCCCTCCGGCAGGACGTCGGAAAAGGCCCCTAGATGGGTCTCACGGGTACAGAAGGTTGCGGCGATGGAAAGTGTTTTCGTGGATGCCCCTATTGGTTTGGGGATATATGGGTATATATAGGTGAAAGAATTAGGTCAGGAGGTGCACGAGGGGCCCACAAGGGTGGGCGGTGTGCCCTACCCCCTGGGTGCGCCCTCTGTCCTTGTGGCCGCTTCATGGCTCGTCCGACTTCATCTCCAAGTCTCCTGGTCCAAGAAAAATCATCGCGAAGGTTTTATTCTGTTTGGACTCCGTTTGGTATTCGTGTCTTGTCTCTTTTTGTCACTTGGATATATATCACCGCAAGATTGTGAAGGAAATATTCCCTAGAGGCAATAATAAAGTTATTATTTTATTTCCTTATATCATGATAAATGCTTATTATTCATGCTAGAATTGTATTATCCGGAAACATAATACTTGTGTGAATACATAGACAAACTAAACGTCACTAGTATGCCTCTACTTGACTAGCTCGTTAATCAAAGATGGTTACGTTTCCTAACCATAGACATGTGTTGTCATTTGATTAACAAGATCACATCATTAGGAGAATGATGTGATTGACATGACCCATTCCATTAGCTTAGCTCCCGATCATTTAGTATGTTGCTATTGCTTTCTTCATGACTTATACATGTTCCTATGACTATGAGATTATGCAACTCCCGTTTGCCGGAGGAACACTTTGTGTGCTACCAAACATCACAACATAACTGGGTGATTATAAAGGAGCTCTACAGGTGTCTCCAAAGGTACATGTTGGGTTGGCGTATTTCGAGATTAGGATTTGTCACTCCGATTGTCGGAGAGGTATCTCTGGGCCCTCTCGGTAATGCACATCACATAAGCCTTGCAAGCATTGCAACTAATGAGTTAGTTGCGAGATGATGTATTACGAAAAGAGTAAAGAGACTTGCCGGTAACGAGATTGAACTAGGTATTGAGATACCGACAATCGAATCTCGGGCAAGTAACATACCGATGACAAAGGGAACAAAGTATGTTGTTATGCGGTCTGACCGATAAAGATCTTCGTAGAATATGTGGGAGCCAATATGAGCATCCAGGTTCCGCTATTGGTTATTGACCGGAGACATGTCTCGGTCATGTCTACATTGTTCTCGAACCCGTAGGGTCCGCACGCTTAACGTTACGATGACAGTTTCATTATGAGTTTATATATTTTGATGTACCGAAGTTTGTTCGGAGTCCCGGATGTAATCACGGACATGATGAGGAGTCTTGAAATGGTCGAGACATAAAGATTGATATATTGGAAGCCTATGTTTGGACATCGGAAGTGTTCCGGGTGAAATCGGCATTTTACCGGAGTACCGGGAGGTTACCGGAACCCCCCGGTAACCTAATGGGCCTTAATGGGCCTAGTGGAGGAAGAGGAGAGGAGGCCTAGGGGCTGCCGCGTGCCCCTCCCCCCCAAGTCCGAATTGTACAAGGAAGGGGGCGGCGCCCCCCTTTTCTTTCTTCCCTCTCATCCTTCCCCCCAAGTCCTAATCCAACTAGGGAAAGGGGGGAGTCCTACTCCCGGTAGGAGTAGGACTCCTCCGGCGCGCCTCCTCCTAGGGCCGGTCGCACCCCTCCCCCTTGCTCCTTTATATACGGGGGCAAGGGGGCACCTCTAGACACACAAGTTGATCCTCGTGATCGTTTTCTTAGCCGTGTGCGGTGCCCCCTTCCACCATACTCCTCGATAATATTGTAGAGGTGCTTAGGCGAAGCCCTACGACGGTAGAACATCAAGATCGTCACCACGCCATCATGCTGACGGAACTCTTCCCCGACACTTTGCTGGATCGGAGTCCGGGGATCGTCATCGAGCTGAACGTGTGCTAAAACTCGCAGGTGTCGTAGTTTCGGTGCTTGATCGGTCGGGCCGTGAAGACGTACGACTACATCAACCGCGTTGTCATAACGCTTCCGCTATCGGTCTACGAGGGTACGTAGACAACACTCTCCCCTCTCATTGCTATGCATCACCATGATCTTGCGTGTGCGTAGGAATTTTTTTGAAATTACTACGTTCCCCAACAGTGGCATCCGAGCCTAGGTTTTATGTGTTGATGTTATATGCACGAGTAGAACACAAGTGAGTTGTGGGCGATACAAGTCATCCTGCTTACCAGCATGTCATACTATGGTTCGGCGGTATTGTTGGATGAAGCAGCCCGGACCGACATTACGCGTACGCTTACGCGAGACTGGTTCTACCGATGTGCTTGGCACACAGGTGGCTGGCGGGTGTCAGTTTCTCCAACTTTAGTTGAACCGAGTGTGGCTACGCCCGGTCCTTGCGAAGGTTAAAACAGCACCAACTTGACAAACCATCATTGTGGTTTTGATGCGTAGGTAAGATTGGTTCTTGCTTAAGCCCGTAGCAGCCACGTAAAACTTGCAACAACAAAGTAGAGGACGTCTAACTTGTTTTTGCAGGGCATGTTGTGATGTGATATGGTCAAGACATGATGCTAAATTGTATTGTATGAGATAATCATGTTTTGTAACCGAGTTATCGGCAACTGGTAGGAGCCATATGGTTGTCGCTTTATTGTATGCAATGCAATTGCGCTGTAATGCTTTACTTTATCACTAAGCGGTAGCGATGGTCGTGGAAGCATAAGATTGGCGAGACGACAACGATGCTATGATGGTGATCAAGGTGTCGCGCCGGTGACGATGGTGATCATGACAGTGCTTCGAAGATGGAGATCACAAGCACAAGATGATGATGGCCATATCATATCACTTATATTGATTGCATGTGATGTTTATCCTTTATGCATCTTATCTTGCTTTGATTGATGGTAGCATTTTAAGATGATCTCTCACTAATTATCAAGAAGTGTTCTCCCTGAGTATGCACCGTTGCGAAAGTTCTTCGTGCTGAGACACCGCGTGATGATCGGGTGTGATAGGCTCTACGTTCAAATACAACGGGTGCAAAACAGTTGCACACGCGGAATACTCAGGTTATACTTGACGAGCCAAGCATATACAGATATGGCCTTGGAACACGGAGACCGAAAGGTCGAGCGTGAATCATATAGTAGATATGATCAACATAGTGATGTTCACCAATGAAACTACTCCATCTCACGTGATGATCGGACATGGTTTAGTTGATTTGGATCACGTGATCACTTAGAGGATTAGAGGGATGTCTATCTAAGTGGGAGTTCTTTAGTAATATGATTAATTGAAATTAAATTTATCATGAACTTAGTACCTGATAGTATCTTGCTTGTTTGTGTTTGATTGTAGATAGATGGCCCGTGATGTTGTTCCGTTGAATTTTAATGCGTTCCTTGAGAAAGCAAAGTTGAAAGATGATGGTAGCAATTACACAGACTGGGTCCGTAACTTGAGGATTATCCTCATTGCTGCACAGAAGAATTACGTCCTGGAAGCACCGCTGGGTGCCAGGCCTGCTGCTGGAGCAACGCCAGATGTTATGAACGTCTGGCAGAGCAAAGCTGATGACTACTCGATAGTTCAGTGTGCCATGCTTTACGGCTTAGAATCGGGACTTCAACGATGTTTTGAACATCATGGAGCATATGAGATGTTCCAGGAGTTGAAGTTAATATTTCAAGCAAATGCCCGGATTGAGAGATATGAAGTCTCCAATAAGTTCTATAGCTGCAAGATGGAGGAGAACAGTTCTGTCAGTGAGCATATACTCAAAATGTCTGGGTATAATAATCACTTGATTCAATTGGGAGTTAATCTTCCAGATGATTGCGTCATTGACAGAATTCTCCAATCACTTCCACCTAGCTACAAGAGCTTCGTGATGAACTATAATATGCAAGGGATGAATAAGACAATTCCCGAGCTCTTCGCAATGCTGAAAGCTGCGGAGGTAGAAATCAAAAAGGAGCATCAAGTGTTGATGGTCAACAAGACCACTAGTTTCAAGAAAAAGGGCAAAGGGAAGAAGAAGGGGAACTTCAAAAAGAACATCAAGCAAGTTGCTGCTCAGGAGAAGAAACCCAAATCTGGACCTAAGCCTGAAACTGAGTGCTTCTACTGCAAGCAGACTGGTCACTAGAAGCGGAACTGCCCCAAGTATTTGGCGGATAAGAAGGATGGCAAGGTGAACAAAGGTATATGTGATATACATGTTATTGATGTGTACCTTACTAATGCTCGCAGTAGCACCTGGGTATTTGATACTGGTTCTGTTGCTAATATTTACAACTCGAAACAGGGACTACGGATTAAGCGAAGATTGGCTAAGGACGAGGTGATGATGCGCGTGGGAAATGGTTCCAAAGTCGATGTGATCGCGGTCGGCACGCTACCTCTACATCTACCTTCGGGATTAGTATTAGACCTAAATAATTGTTATTTGGTGCCAGCGTTGAGCATGAACATTATATCTGGATCTTGTTTGATGCGAGACGGTTATTCATTTAAATCAGAGAATAATGGTTGTTCTTTTTATATGAGTAATATCTTTTATGGTCATGCACCCTTGAAGAGTGGTCTATTCTTATTAAATCTCGATAGTAGTGACACACATATTCATAATGTTGAAACCAAAAGATGCGGAGTTGATAATGATAGTGCAACTAATTTGTGGCACTGCCGTTTAGGTCATATCGGTATAAAGCGCATGAAGAAACTCCATACTGATGGACTTTTGGAACCACTTGATTATGAATCACTTGGTACTTGCAAACCGTGCCTTATGGGCAAGATGACCAAAACACCGTTCTCCGGTACTATGGAGAGAGCAACAGATTTGTTGGAAATCATACATACAGATGTATGTGGTCCGATGAATGTTGAGGCTCGTGGCGGATATCGTTATTTTCTCACCTTCACAGATGACTTAAGCAGATATGGGTATATCTACTTAATGAAACATAAGTCTGAAACATTTGAAAAGTTCAAAGAATTTCAGAGTGAAGTTGAAAATCATCGTAACAAGAAAATAAAATTTCTACGATCTGATCGTGGAGGAGAATATTTGAGTTACGAGTTTGGTGTACATTTGAAACAACGCGGAATAGTTTCGCAACTCACGCCACCCGGAACACCACAGCGTATTGGTGTGTCCGAACATCGTAATCGTACTTTACTAGATATGGTGCGATCTATGATGTCTCTTACTGATTTACCGCTATCGTTTTGGGGTTATGCTTTAGAGACGGCCGCATTCACGTTAAATAGGGCACCATCAAAATCCGTTGAGACGAAGCCTTATGAACTGTGGTTTGGCAAGGAACCAAAGTTGTTGTTTCTGAAAGTTTGGGGCTGCGATGCTTATGTGAAAAAGCTTCAACCTGATAAGCTCAAACTCAAATCGGAGAAATGTGTCTTCATAGGATATCCAAAGGAAACTATTGGATACACCTTCTATCACAGATCCGAAGGCAAGACTTTTGTTGCTAAATTCGGAAACTTTCTAGAGAAGGAGTTTCTCTCGAAAGAAGTGAGTGGGAGGAAAGTAGAACTTGATGAGGTAACTGTACCTGCTCCCTTATTGGAAAGTAGTACATCACAGAAACCGGTTTCTGTGACACCTACACCAATTAGTGAGGAAGCTAATGATAATGATCATGAAACTTCAGAACAAGATACTACTGAACCTCGTAGATCAACCAGAGTAAGATTCGCACCAGAGTGGTACGGTAATCCTGTTCTGGAAGTCATGCTACTAGATCATGATGAACCTATGAACTATGAAGAAGCGATGGTGAGCCCAGATTCCGCAAAATGGCTTGAAGCCATGAAATCTGAGATGGGATCCATGTATGAGAACAAAGTGTGGACTTTTGTTGACTTGCCCAATTATCGGCAAGCAATTGAGAATAAATGGATCTTCAAGAAGAAGACTGGCGCTGATGGTAATGTTACTGTCTACAAAGCTCGACTTGTCGCAAAAGGTTTTCGACAAGTTCAAGGGATTGACTACGATGAGACCTTCTCACCCGTAGCGATGCTTAAGTCTGTCCGAATCATGTTAGCAATTGCCGCATTTTATGATTATGAAATTTGGCAGATGGATGTCAAAACTGCATTCCTGAATGGATTTCTGGAAGAAGAGTTGTATATGATGCAGCCAGAAGGTTTTGTCGATCCAAAAGGAGCTAACAAAGTGTGCAAGCTCCAGCGATCCATTTATGGACTGGTGCAAGCCTCTCGGAATTGGAATAAACACTTTGATAGTGTGATCAAAGCATTTGGTTTTGTACAGACTTTTGGAGAAGCCTGTATTTACAAGAAAGTGAGTGGGAGCTCTGTAGCATTTCTGATATTATATGTAGATGACATATTACTAATCGGAAATGATATAGAATTTCTGGATAGCATAAAGGGATACTTGAATAAGAGTTTTTCAATGAAAGACCTCGGTGAAGATGCTTACATATTGGGCATTAAGATCTATAGAGATAGATCAAGACGCTTAATTGGACTTTCACAAAGCACATACCTTGACAAAATTTTGAAGAAGTTCAAAATGGATCAAGCAAAGAAAGGATTCTTGCCTGTGTTACAAGGTGTGAAATTGAGTAAGACTCAATGCCCGACCACTGCAGAAGATAGAGAGAAAATGAAAGATGTTCCCTATGCTTCAGCCATAGGCTCTATCATGTATGCAATGCTGTGTACCAGACCTGATGTATGTCTTGCTATAAGTCTAGCAGGGAGGTACCAAAGTAATCCACGAGCGGATCACTGGACAGCGGTCAAGAACATCCTGAAATACCTGAAAAGGACTAAGGATATGTTTCTCGTATATGGAAGTGACAAAGAGCTCATCATAAATGGTTACGTTGATGAAAGCTTTGACACTGATCCAGACGATTCTAAATCGCAAACCGGATACGTGTTTACATTAAACGGTGGAGCTGCCAGTTGGTGCAGTTCTAAACAAAGCGTTGTGGCGGGATCTACATGTGAAGCGGAGTACATAGCTGCTTCGGAAGCAGCAAACGAAGGAGTCTGGATGAAAGAGTTCATATCCGATCTAGGTGTCATACCTAGTGCATCGGGTCCAATGAAAATCTTTTGTGACAATACTGGTGCAATTGCCTTGGCAAAGGAATCCAGTTTTCACAAGAGAACCAAGCACATCAAGAGACGCTTCAATTCCATCCGGGATCTAGTCCAGGTGGGAGACATAGAGATTTGCAAGATAAATACGGATCTGAGTGTAGCAGACCCGTTGACTAAGCCTCTTCCACGAGAAAAACATGATCAGCACCAAAGCTCCATGGGTGTTAGAATCATTACTGTGTAATCTAGATTATTGACTCTAGTGCAAGTGGGAGACTGAAGGAAATATGCCCTAGAGGCAATAATAAAGTTATTATTTTATTTCCTTATATCATGATAAATATTTATTATTCATGCTAGAATTGTATTATCCGGAAACATAATACTTGTGTGAATACATAGACAAACTAAACGTCACTAGTATGCCTCTACTTGACTAGCTCGTTAATCAAAGATGGTTATGTTTCCTAACCATAGACATGTGTTGTCATTTGATTAACGGGATCACATCATTAGGAGAATGATGTGATTGACATGACCCATTTCATTAGCTTAGCACCCGATCGTTTAGTATGTTGCTATTGCTTTCTTCATGACTTATACATGTTCCTATGACTATGAGATTATGCAACTCCCGTTTGCCGGAGGAACACTTTGTGTGCTACCAAACGTCACAACATAACTGGGTGATTATAAAGGAGCTCTACAGGTGTCTCCAAAGGTACATATTGGGTTGGCGTATTTCGAGATTATGATTTGTCACTCCGATTGTCGGAGAGGTATCTCTGGGCCCTCTCGGTAATGCACATCACATAAGCCTTACAAGCATTGCAACTAATGAGTTAGTTGCGAGATGATGTATTACGAAACGAGTAAAGATACTTTCCGATAACGAGATTGAACTAGGTATTGAGATACCGACGATCGAATCTCGGGCAAGTAACATACCGATGACAAAGGGAACAAAGTATGTTGTTATGCGGTCTGACCGATAAAGATCTTCGTAGAATATGTGGGAGCCAATATGAGCATCCAGGTTCCGCTATTGGTTATTGACCGGAGACATGTCTCGGTCATGTCTACATTGTTCTCGAACCCGTAGGGTCCGCACGCTTAACGTTACGATGACAGTTTCATTATGAGTTTATATATTTTGGTGTATCGAAGTTTGTTCGGAGTCCTAGATGTAATCACGGACATGACGAGGAGTCTCGAAATGATTGAGACATTAAGATTGATATATTGGAAGCCTATGTTTGGACATCGGAAGTGTTCCGGGTGAAATCGGCATTTTACTGGAGTACCGGGAGGTTACCGGAACCCCCCGGTAACCTAATGGGCCTTAATGGGCCTAGTGGAGGAAGAGAAGAGGAGGCCTAGGGGCTGCCGCGCGCCCCTCCCCCCAAGTCTGAATTGGACAAGGAAGGGGGGCGGCGCCCCCCCCCTTTCCTTTCTTCCCTCTCCTCCTTCCCCCCAAGTCCTAATCCAACTAGGGAAAGGGGGGAGTCCTACTCCCGGTAGGAGTAGGACTCCTCCGGCGCGCCTCCTCCTAGGGCCGGCCGCACCCCCCTTGCTCCTTTATATACGGGGGCAAGGGGGCACCTCTAGACACACAAGTTGATCCTCGTGATCGTTTTCTTAGCCGTGTGCGGTGCCCCCTTCCACCATACTCCTCGATAATATTGTAGCGGTGCTTAGGCGAAGCCCTACGATGGTAGAACATCAAGATCGTCACCACGCCGTCGTGCTGACGGAATTCTTCTCCGACACTTTGTTGGATCGGAGTCCGGGGATCGTCATCGAGCTGAACGTGTGCTAAAACTCGGAGGTGCCGTAGTTTCGGTGCTTGATCGGTCGGGCCGTGAAGACGTACGACTACATCAAACGCGTTGTCATAACGCTTCCGCTGTCGGTCTACGAGGGTACGTAGACAACACTCTCCCCTCTCGTTGCTATGCATCACCATGATCTTGCGTGTGCGTAGGATTTTTTTTGAAATTACTACGTTCCCCAACAGATTGAACCCATTACAAAGCACCTTTCCCATTGCAAGATAAATCAATCTAGTTGGCCAAACCGATATATTGGAGAGAAATACAAAGCTATAAAAATCATGCTTGTAAGAATTGAGAAAAGACTCAAATATTCCTCATGAATAATCTGATTGTAAACCAACAATTAATCGGATCCCAACAAACACACCGCAAAGGAAGGTTACATTGAATAGATCTCCAAGAACATCAAGAAGAACATTGTATTGAAGATGAAAGAGAGAGAGAAGAAGTCATCTAGCTACTGTCTATGGACCCATAGGTCTGTGGTTAACTACTCACACATCATTGGAAGGGCGTCAAGGTTCATGTAGAAGCCCTCCGTGATCGATTCCCCCTCCGACAGAGTACCAAAAAATGCCTCCAGATGGGATTGCGGAAGAACAGAAACTTGCGGCGGCGGAAAAAGAATTCTTAGTTTTTACATGCCGGATGGCATGCCCGATTACAACAAAAAAGAGGCAAGTATGCTTAGTTTTTACATGCCGGAATCCAAAAGAACACCAGTCCGCCAGTCCATGCATTTTTTGCCCTGCTGGACTGGCAATCCCAGCCATCTGCTCCTCGATCAAGGTGTCGTCACTGTAGCGTAGGAAACCTCCGCCTCCACCGCGTCCTAATTGTCTATCAACTCATATTTCTGCCAGTGCAACATCTTATAGCGGACGGATTGCACGATCATTCTTATGTCGGCATCCAAAGAGGCCACATTCAAGGACAACATCTTGGCGTCTTTCGCATTGGAGGCGATCTTCATCGTATTTTCCTTGAGCACGGCCTTCCTCTCTTCGATCATGGTCCTCCTCTCTTCGAGCTTGAACTTCTTGTCCATCGCTTCCATCAACAGTTTGAAACTCTGCCTTTTTCTCCTCCTTGAGGTCCGAGTGCTTCATGCATGCCATCTCCTTCTTCGACAAGATGTCCTCGAACCTCTCCGCCAGCTTGGCCGCCACACCTTATAACTTCTCCCTCTCCTCCTCCCACTTCCCTCCCCCCATAAAAGTCTTCTAACCTTCTTCGGCGGTTCTCGGGTTGAGTTGGTTGGGTCACTAGTTTCTTCCTTGGTGGCTTGGGTGGCGGTCTTGGCTATGAAAAGGTTCCACTTCAGTTGCCCATTCAACTTCAACCAACAGTGCATGATGGTGAAGTTTTTCTTCTCCAACTTCTTGTACGGAAAACAAGCACGAGAAGGCTACAAAGTGAAAAATTGACAACAATGCATATCTGACTAGTGAACAACAAAACTAAGCGTATCCGGCTAGTGATCAACTTACTTGCACGGTAATTTGTGCACCGCTAGGCAATTGTGCGATGAGATGCTTCAAGTTCCTGCAATACTTCGACATGGCCTCTTGGATGGTGTGCCATCGATGGTTGAGGGATTTTGATTCACGATTGTGGATGACCGTGTTGGAGTAGGGGGTGAAATGCTTGTGTTCGTGGAACCCAGTGTGAATGTTGTTTCAAAATGTTGTGCCCTTTTGCTCCATGCCATGGATCGGGTCGAGGCTAGTGGCCAACCATGCATCGCACAATAGCTCGTCCTCCTGCATGTTGAAGCTTTCTCCTCTACCCTTCTTCTTTGGATCACCGACTGTATCATCCCGATCATTGCCCTCACCCATCACCACCTCCTCCTCCTCCTCCTCCTGTCCTGCGGCCAAATGCAGCTGTTGCTGGGTGCCCACGCCGGTCTGGGTGTAGGACTGTTGCGTGGCCGTCTGGGTGTAGGACTACTGCAGCGGGTAGTTGCCGGACTGAGTCGGATCCGAATTGTCCACCTGCCCGTCCTTATAGTCACATCCTCCTCCTTCTCCTCCATCATGGATGATGTCAAGCATCTCCCTGTCCGGATCGTCGTATGCCGGCTCCCCTGCTCTAGGAACTGTAGCGAACAATGTGTGGGCACCCATCTGCTCCATGCTCGATGTCCACACTCATACGGTTGCAGCGAAGAACACTCGGAGAAGAGCGACCCTGCATTTACGTTGACGATGCAAGGCACCTCCCTGACGGGCGTTCCAGTTGCTTGGCGGTGTAGAAGTACGGAGGCTTGTAATGCTCAGTCATGTCATCGTCTGTACTGTGGGTGCGCCCGTCTGGGCACCGCGGCCTCCACCGCGACGTCCACCAGATCCACCACGGCCAACGCCACCACCACGCCCACCGGCAGCCATCCGCTTCTTGAGATTCTCCTCCTTTGCGGCCTTCGCTTTGACGCTGCGAGTATGCCCCATAGCCGAGTTGATCTTTCGGCCGAGCGTGATGCTTGGATCCTTCAGCACCTCCGCCACCTCCATCTCCAACAGGTTCTCCTCCGGTTCCATGCGTCGACGGCGGAAGGAAGGAGAGTGTGGGAGAAAAAGAGTGGGAATTGGGTGGAGAGCAGCAGGGGATGGAGGATGCGAGTGGGAGATTTTGGTGTGGAAACAGTCCGGGTTGCTACAAAAGCGCGGGCTCCGCCTTCCTTTTGGGTGGGTCAAGGGGGCCAGAGTCCGACGTTTCTCGTGTCCGGACTCCCGCAACCCCCACTCCCCCCCGTTTGGTTCCGGTTTGCAGGAAACTCATGGTCTGGATCACGCCGTTGACCGATATAGGACTGCATTGGATGGCTTCCAGGGTCAGGACTGCCGAGTCCGGTCAGATGTAGGCGGTTTGAGGGTCGGCGTTTGAGATGCCCTTAGATGCATGTGTTTTTTGTCACCTTTATTGCCCATGCATTGTACTCTGTTTGTAAGATGTTTTGACATTGTTGTCTTAATTTAATTGATAATATGCTCGTTGTGTGCATAGATGAATGCACGAGGCCCAGAGGTATAACCTTGACTTTCGTAAAAAAAACTATATCATTTCTTTTTGATAAAGGGCATTCTTTATTGACTCGTAACATCGCATCAAGTGGATAGAAAACACAACGAGTACACACCCGGCCTCTGCAAACTATATCATTTCTAACATTGAAAAATATTTTTGACTCGGATTCAACGGAATATGAATGAAACATTAGAAACTTGTTTTATGGAAAGACAAACTTTACACCTAGTGTCCTCAACACAGATAGAGAGAGAATCCATAGCAGCACATGATGTGTAATCCTGTGCCACCTTTTCATAGTGGTAGATTCTAAGGCAAGCAAGAGGAGAGAGGGGGGGGGGGGGGGGGGGGGGATTAGGCGAATCACTTTGGATGTGTGCATGCATTTGGCTGAGGAATCTCTCCCATCCCACCACCCAAAAGGTGGAGGTGGAGGATGCAAGGCAAGAGTAGTACTATGGAAGGACATGGCAGGCATTTTCTTTTCAGTAGTGGTGGATTGGATTAGATTCCCCATGCACGCAGACGCAGTGCATGATGAGCTAAAATATGCTTGCAATTGCATTGCATGGCTGAATTTGTGATGCCTTGTCTTGTCCTCCTCCTTTGTGGTGATGGCAACCTCTGGGTTGCATTTGCATCGCTTGGTCCCTTTCTTGCTAGTGCATACGTGCAGACGATTCCACTCCACTCCACATGAGACGATCGATACGATAGATGGAGGAGTGGTAGAGACTAGAGAGGCAGAGGTATTTATGCATGTGCGGCAATTATTGATGGGAGCTTCCATCAGAAGCATGTCTCCAATAGCACATAGGAAGATTTGTATTCCAATCTTGATGTACACGATGAAATGGATGGACAGACCAAGCGTGTTTCTTCCAGTTAACTACAACTAGGTGGAAACCCGTGAGTGGATTTTCGAAGACGTTCAAATCAGATTCGATCCATCCCAAGTCGCCGCTGATCTTGCAGAGGAAAGAGTAGCAAGTGTGAACAAATTATATTTGGTGTTGTTTGTGGAAGAAACATTGTCCAGCGAGATGATGGCACAGTACAGGGGCCAATAATTGGGTCGTACTACTCCTTGATCGGGCAGGCCTGGAATATTCATGATCGTGGATCACAAGGAGAAAGGGAAAGGGATCCAAAAACCCAATCAACAGGTGGTGTGGTTGGCGCGCGCGGCAATGGCAATGCCATGCCATGCCATCCATACCATGGTTTCTTGGGGTCACAGGAGGCGCCGCACAACTCATCAAACGGCCTCTCGATGCTTCGAGGAGGCAAAGGTTATCGCCCCCACCCCCAGCAGTGCAGATTCGGATCGCTATGCAGACGGCCCCTCGATATTCCCTCGCGTGTTACGTACAGTACACTGGTAGATTAGTTTTAGCTGTACTAGTACTGTTCTCTCTCGATCTCTTCTTGCCTGTCCTACTCAACTCAAGAAATCAATTTTTCCACGGGGAAGAGAAGCTTCCCATTGACAGCTATGGAGATTCACCTTTGCGTCTTCAATCTTTCCTATCATTATTTTTCCCTGCGAGCCACGGCACCTGATAAGGCCTGCATCGAATATGCGACTATTTTTCCCTCGGTATAAATTTTCTGCAAATACTAGAACAGAGATGAAAATACCACATGACGAATAAGACACATCTTTGCATGCTTATCTATAGGATTTGACAGCCAATTTTCTTTTACTCCGTCAAATTTGATCCTGATACTGTAAAAAGTACATTTAATTACCACAAAAGAATACTAGTATTATTGGTTCACTTGGCTTCTGCATATGCAAACACTGAAACTTAAGACAAAATTATGTATGGAATAAAACTACAATCACATACTCATCTCTTTTCTGGAAAAAAGAATATACTCCTACTAGATTAAATCTGAAGCTGAAGTTTACTTATCAGTGGCTCCTGATTGGCCAGTTGCCAGCAGAATCAGAACCTTAGCTAGCTGCCATGTTGGAACACCTAACCTTGGTCATATCTAAGCCAGAAAATGCCTCTTGTGCACTAATTTAATCACCCTAGCCATAATTGGCCCTTGCTCGCCGTTTGGGCCACATTCCCTTGTTAACTAAACCATAACAGAATAGATGATCTCGATGCAAGATTCCACGCTTGGATCCACAAGATAACATATAGTACAAGCATTGTAGCCTGGAATCTGGAGTATATCTCCCCAAGATTCGACAGCGAATATCTTGATCGACAAAGTCTCTACATTTGACCAAACATGCACATTTTCTTTTTCCGCCTTCTTCTTCTGACCGACGGACCTGATAATAATATTAAGATTTGTGGGTCTCTTAATCAGACGTGGATCTCAGAGTAGTACTGGAGCTGCGGTACTAGTTAGGCACTTAGGCTGCTCTTGTTAATTGCCAGCTCCGTAGGAGATTACACGTGTGATTTTTCTCTTGTGCTAACATGGTAGAATATTTCGCTGCCACTTGGAAGATGCGTATCTCCCGGAAATTATTGTATATGTGTTGATGAGTCACAATACCTTTGTAGAGTGTATGCATGCTGCCGAATAACAGGATGCATTTTGTTTGTATCTATCCATCATAACATCCATGTACATTGCAGCTGAAGAAAACAGTAAAGGAGCACTAAAAAAGAAAGATCTATCGCGATCATATCAAGTAATAGGATTGACATAGTGGATTTTAAGGCATGTACGTAGACAAGAAACAGTGATGCATTCCCTCTTGTTTATATTTAATTTAATTAGGCCTCATCATATCCATGTACTGTACTACTCCCCCAGTCTCATAGTATAAGACGTGTTTTGAGTTTTGACACTATGACAGTGTTAAAATACGTCTTATATTATGGGACGGAGAGAGTACATAGCTAACATACCACATTTTCCTTTCCCATGCATGTTGTGTTTAATTATACTCTATCTAGAGACAGAGGCTAAAGCTGAAAAATGTTTGACCTAGAAAGGTCCTCCATGTTTAACTAATGGTGGAACATGCATGTCCAAGTGGCCAAGCCCAACACACGAAAAGTCCATTGACTTTGTGCAATGTCACCAAGAAGAAACAATACTGTAGTACAGGGAAGCGAAAAATTGCTATAGTAGTAGTAGTAGTACGTACTAGCGAGGAGTGACCCTGGCCCTGTCCTAAAGCCTAAAGGTAAAGGTAAAGGCAAGGCAAGGCCATCCATCCCTAGTTGGAGCTAGTTGATGCAAATGAGGATCAAGGGGGCAACTACAAGTGGGCACAAAGCTGTTACTGTTCCAGATTTGTCTTGTGTCCCTGAGAGATTCATACTATTGGCCAACACAAGACAGTGGGCTGCACTGCACCAAACTGACCCCAACCATGTCTCTCAGTTTATCCTCCTTATCTGTCTGCTCAGCAAGCGCACAGTTAGATACGTACTAAGTAGCATCCATAATTTACCTACTATAGTGGTACTGGTAACTTTGCCGACCTTGTCCTTCCTTTCTATTTGGTCCACTCCCCCATCGCTTCTTATCTAACCGAACAACCTTTCACAGCTACTGTATGTGCTTTGGGTGTAGGTGCAGTGTATGTGCAGGTAAGGTAGCATGGAGCAATGCGAAGCTGCCATGGATGGATATTGGAGTTGCAGTTGGCAGCAATCCCTTCTACCCGTTACAATTCATAATTTCACATGCCTGCCTGTACCTTTCAACAGAAAGAGCAAGGAGAAAAAGGTGGTGCAGTGGGCAATCTTGTTCTTGTGTAAAGGACATGCTGCAATCCATATCCATAGTGGCAGACATTTAGAAGAACCATCTATTCATGATCGATCATTCATGCCAACTGGAGCAGTGGAGGAGTGTTTTTACATCTCGCGCGTCATGGTGATATGCACTCTTTCTTTCTGAGGTACAGTGATGTACTTTCATACACCAAAGATAGAACCAAGTCTGTATACAGGTACTGCATGCATAGGACGCAATATATTATATAGGAACAAAATCAATCAAACACAACCCGATCCACTGCCTTGCTCTTTTCTTTCCCGAGCTTCGATCGCTGGTCAGTGTCCTCGACAATTTATTGGCGGCCAAAATGCAAGACACGTGTAGGGTCGATACGTATGGAATCATGGCGCCAATCTTTCAAGACAGTGACGGCACCTTCACCTTGCCAGAATCCGCCGGACGGCATTGATTTGCATGGTCCATCTCCACCTATCATTGAATTTTACTGGCTGTGAGCCTGATGAGATGAAGAGGCAAGAATAAAACTTCATTTTGTCTGATTGTTCGGGTTATCTTGAGAAAAAACTCTCGAGTCCCAGACGAGATCGTCCACACGCTGGATGGAGCCCAGAACCAGGGATCTCCTCCCCTCAATGCCAAAGAATATTCCCAACAAACTTATTAAGGCCGTACGCAAATACCAACAGAAACTGCAGCAGTTGAGTACAGTATGTACATGAGCGGCAGCACAACTAGATATCTACCTCTGGATGCGTACAGTACAATACAGTACATACATAGGCATAGGTCGCTATCTACCAGTCATAGTGGATTCGCGCAGATTCGATTCCGCTTTGCAGAGCATATTCACGCAATTTGCATCGACAAGGATGTGCATGCGCACAAGTCGCTGTTAATTCTTTGTTGGCACTACGTTCATTTCCACCTCGCTGTGATTGTCTCGTCGCCCTTATAGCTGCAGAGAGGGAGTCAGATCACCGGGAGGAGGAGCTAACATGCATGACGAAGGATCGTCGGGAGGTCCTATTTAGTGGTCAATCCTATATGCCTCCAGACAGGCCGGCCTTTTTCGACTGCTTCGTTTTTCGCACGCGCGCGTGTGTGTGTTTGTTGTTTTTCTATATTTCTCTTTTTTGCGAGTATATATTTCTCTTGTTCAGAATTGGTTTTCTTATCCTTTTCATTTTGCACATTTTCCTTCTTCATAGATTTGGCAATATATACGGTGAACATTTTTTCAATACACACATAACATTTTTTAATACGATGAACTTTTTTAATTATATGATGAAAAACAATTATACTCACTGAACATTTTTTTAATGTACAGTGAACCATGTTCAATATACAACAAACGTTCTTTTAGTATATACTGAACTTTTTTTTGCGGGTGATATACTGAACTTTTTTAAACACATCCTGAAAAATTTAAAAAAACAGCTAATAAATTTCAAATATTGTTCAAGTATTCAAATAATATTCAAAATTTCAAAAAAACGGCGCTTTCAAAGAATATTCATATTTTAAGAAAATGTTCAACAGAAACCGACCCAAGACTGGTTTGCTACAGTATTCGGTTCTCGTCACTACAGTGCTCCGTTGCATCCCAAATGTGCCGTCCCGTCTGATCGCACCTGTGCGAAGGCTAGGCTGTTTACCACTCATGAGCGTCCTCTCTCTAGGGACCTCTCCTGTTTAGCGGCAAAGGACCTAGAACTAGCGCTACCGCAGAGCCCACTTCTAACTTGACGGCCCAGAAAAATATAGCAGTCGCTCGCTCTAACTCACTTCGTTTTTTCCTCTCTTTCCCTCATTACAAAAACTTCCATCTGTTTGACAAAACCGGCTATGTTCGTTTTTTCCTCTCGCTCCCTCATTACAAAAACTTCCATCTGTTTGACAAAACCGGCTATGTTCGTTTTTTCCTCTCGCTCCCTCATTACAAAAACTTCCATCTGTTTGACAAAACCGGCTATGTTATTCTTATAGATTTGGAAAATTCGTGACTTCAAAACAGATCATAAATTTCAGGGATTTTTTTTCAAAAATATTCATGAATTTGAAAAATAATCACAAGCTTAAAAAATATTCAAAATTTAAGAAGTTCCTCAGGATTTATTGTAAAAATAAAAAAACACATTTTTCAGTAATAAATTTTTTTAAAATAGAAAATTTTAAAAATATTCATGTTTAAAAAATTAAAAGAAAAGAAAACCCAAAACAAAACAAAGTAAAGATCAACGAAAGAGCACAAAACAAAAAAAACGGCCCGAGCAACGAGGGAAACCGTCCAAATGGACCGAAACACATTTTTTTGGATAAACCAAAGGACAAAATTAAATCCCACCAAAAACCAAAAACACACAAATAAAAGCCCATTGGGTAAGCGCCCACCATGCGCCACTTGATGGTGCTGGGACATGCCACATGGTGCGATGGGGCGCTCCCGTGCTAGGAAAAGTGCTCCCTGTGGGGTACCTTCCAACTAGTTGCTCACCAAAACCCTACCACTACGCATCTATATAGGTCGGCCCGTTAGTTTCGAGGTTTGTGTGTGCGAGCATGTCGAGATGTTGATGATCATGAGCATTCAAGAGGAAATGGACACGGAGGTGGTGCACATTTTGAACTTCAAGGGTTCGATCAAAGGGAGAAGAGTTTTGAACAGGAATAGGGTCAGTGGAGCACGACTACTGTACAAGGACTATGTCCAGCCCGAACTAACATTCCCGGATACATGGTTTTGTTGACGCTTCCGTATGCGCAAACCCTTGTTCTTGTGCGTGGAGGGAGTTAAGGCACATAATTCCTACTTCAACCTCATCAGGAATTGTTGCAGACAACTCTCATTCTCTACTAAGCAGAAATGCATGTGAGGGAGTCCTGGATTAGGGGGTGTCCGGACAGCCGGACTATATCCTTTGGCCGGACTGTTGGACTATAAAGATACGAGATTGAAGACTTCGTCCCGTGTCCGGATGGGACTCTACTTGGCGTGGAAGGCAAGCTAGGCAATACGGATATGTATATCTCCCCCTTTGTAACCGACCTTGTGTAATCCTAGCCCCCTCCGATGTCTATATAGACCGGAGGGTTTTAGTCCGTAGGACAAGATACAATCATACCATAGGCTAGCTTCTAGGGTTTAACCTCTTTGATCTCGTGGTAGATCAACTCTTGTAATACTCATACCATCAAGAACAATCAAGCAGGACGTAGGGTATTACCTTCATCAAGAGGGCCCGAACCTGGGTAAACATCGTGTCCCCTGCCTCCTGTTACCATCTGCCTTAGATGCACAGTTCGGGACCCCCTACCCGAGATCCGTCGGTTTTGACACCGAAATTGGTGCTTTCATTGAGAGTTCCACTGTGTCATCACCATAAGGCTTGATGGCTCCTTCGATCATCGCTAACGATGCGGTCCAGGGTGAGGTTTTCCTCCCCGGACAGATCTTCGTATTCAGCGGCTTCGCACTGCGGGCCAATTCGCTTGGCCATCTGGAGCAGATCGAGAGCTACGCCCCTGGCCATCAGGTCAGATTTGGAAACTTGAACTACACGGCCGACATCCGCGGAGACTTGATCTTCGACGGATTCGAGCCCATGTCGGACGCGTCGCACAGTCGCGACGAGCATGACGTAACTCTGCCGTCGGACAATGTTCGGGAGATTGCATCCGCAACTACTCCGGCCATCAATTCGGAGCAAGTCGCACCATCCGAGAGCGGAGGGATGGACCCCGCCATGGAGGCCGCACTCGTAGTGGCGATAGAGCCGGATATTGACTTCACCCCTTACGAGAGCCGTGTCGCCGAACCACTGGATTCATCTCCGGCCATGGACTCCGAGCCGCTCACATCCGTGCCCGTCGAGTCCGACTAGGCGCCGATCATGGAGTTCACCTCCGCAGATATCTTTCAGCACTCACCTTTCGGAGATGTGCTAAATTCATTAAGGTCTCTCTCCCTGTCAGGAGAACCTTGGCCGAACTATGTCCGGCTAGAATGGGATGCGGACGATGAAGAAATTCGCTACCCACCCACCACCCACTTAGTAGCCACTGTCGACGACTTAACCGATATGCTCGACTTCGACTCCGAAGACTTCGACGGTATGGACGATGAAGTCGGAGACGAACAGGAACCACCGCCCTCAGGGCGCTGGACCGCCACCTCATCATATGATATATACATGGTGGACACCCCCAAAGAAGGCAATGACGACGAGACAATGGAGGATGACCCCTCCAAGAAGCAACCCAAGCGTCGACGTCAGCGGCGCCGCTCCAAGTCCCGCCACAGCAAGAGCAGTGATACCGGCACAGGAGATAATAACACTCCGGATAGCGCCGAAGACAACAACAATTCCCTCCAGCACAGTGTAGAGCTAGAGGACGAACAACTAGCCCTCCAGAGCAGGCAGCAGACGGAGAACCGGAGGAGGACAATTACATGCCTCTCTCCGAAGACGAGGCGAGCCTCGATGACGACGAGTTTATCATGCCTGAGGACCCCGTCGAGCAAGAGCGCTTCAAGCGCCGGCTTATGGCCACGGCAAATAGCCTAAAGAAAAAATGGCAACAGCTTCAAGCTGATCAAGACTTGCTAGCAGACAGGTGGACCGAAGTCCTGGCGGCCGAGGAGCATGAACTCGAGCGCCCATCCAAGAGTTACCCAAAAACACAGGTTGCTACCTCACCTCGAGGAGGAAGCTTTGAAACCTCATTCACCAGTGTACGATGCGGCTGACCGGCCACTACGTAGCCGAGCCAGAGAGGCGCTTCAGCCTAAAGTTCAGACCGCACCCCGTCGCCACTCAGTCAAAAATACTAAGGCCAGGGGCAACACAGAGGACATGCGAGACATCTTGGACAATAAGGCAAAAATTGCAAGGTCAATATACAAGACACGAACACGTGCGCCCACACGGGACGATGATCGTCGCATCAGATACTCCAAGAGTAAATCCGTCCGGGCCGAATACAACAGACAAGACTCATACGAACTACATCGGGATATTGCCCGGCACAGAGGTGCCGCACACCCCCTATGCTTCACCGATGAAGTTATGATGAATTCCCGGAGGGTTTCAAACCCGTAAATATCGAATCATACGATGGCACAACAGATCCTGCTGTATGGATTGAGGATTTCCTCCTTCACATCCACATGGCTCGCAGTGATGATCTACATGCCATCAAGTACCTCCCACTAAAACTCAAAGGGCCAGCTCGGCATTGGCTGAATAGCTTACCAGCAGATTCCGTTGGCAGTTGGGAGGATCTGGAAGACGCATTTCTTGACAACTTTCAGGGCACTTATGTGCGGCCACCGGATGCTGATGACTTGAGCCACATAACCCAGCAGCTAGGGGAATCGACCAGACAATTCTGGACACGGTTCCTGACTAAGAAAAATCAAATTGTAGACTGTCCGGATGCAGAGGCCCTAGCGACATTCAAGCATAACATCCGTGATGAGTGGCTCGCCCGCCACCTTGGCCAGGAGAAGCCGAAATCTATGGCAGCCCTCATGACACTCATGACCCGCTTTTGCGCGGGCGAGGACAGCTGGCTGGCTCGCAGCAACAACACATCGAGGAATCAGGATACCTCGGATACCAAAGATGTTAACGGTAGGCGGCGTCGTAATAGACCAAAGCACCGCAATAACGGCGATAACACCGAAGATACGACAGTCAATGCCGGATTTAGAGGCTCTAGATCCGGTCAGTGGAAAAAGGCATTTCAAAGAAATACTCCGGCTCCGTCCAGTCTGGATCGCATACTGGATCGCTCATGTCCCAATCACACCAACAGAGAATGCTGGGTGTTCAAGCAGGCCGGCAAGTTAAATGCCGAGAACAAGGACAAGGGGCCGCATAGCGATGACGAGGAGGAGCCCCGGCCGCCGAACACAGGAGGACAGAAGGGGTTTCCCCGACAAGTGAAGACGGTGAACATGATATACGCAACCCACATTCCCAAGATGGAGCGGAAGCGTGCACTTAAGGACGTCTATGCGATGGAGCCCGTCGCCCCGAAGTTCAACCCATGGTCGGCTTGTCCGATCACCTTCGATCGCAGGGACCACCCCACTAGTATCCGTCATGGCGGACCAACCGCACTGGTCCTAGACCCCATCATTGACAGATTTCACCTCACTCGAGTCCTTATGGACGACGGCAGCAGCCTGAACCTTCTTTATCAGGATACAGTGCGAAAAATGGGTATCGATCCCTCGAGGATCAAACCCAGCAAAACCACCTTTAAAGGCGTCATCCCAGGTGTAGAGGCCCATTGCACAGGCTCAATCACACTGGAAGTGATCTTCGGATCACCGGATAACTTCCGAAGCGAAGAGTTAATCTTCGACATCGTCCCGTTCCGCAGTGGCTATCATGCACTGCTCGGACGGACAACATTTGCACAATTCAACGCAGTGCCGCATTACACATACCTCAAGCTCAAGATGCCAGGACCTCGCGGGGTCATAACAGTAAATGGAAACACAGAATGCTCGCTCCGTACGGAAGAGCACACTGCGGCCCTTGCAGCAGAAGCACAAAGCAGCCTGTTCAGGCAGACCACTCATTCGGCGTCACGGCCCCCGGACACCTTCAAGTGAGTCTGGAACAAGCTGCAACAGGATCGCCTGGCACGATCAGAGCTCGCCTAGCAATTCGGCCCCCGTCCTAGTCCCAGTGAAGCGACGAAACCCGTGCCGCGCGTAGATAACTACGCATTGAAAATACCATGGACATAGGTGGGGGCACAATCAGGACACATCCCGCATTGTGGCTTAACCACACTAGGGGTTGTATACCTTTGACATTCCTTTTCTCTTTCAGGTCCTAACTCTTTGGAAGCCCTTTCCGGCAGTACGATTGCCGGACACATTCCAGAAGCAACAACCAAGGCGGCAAGAAGCTAAGATGAACACGGGAACCGCCAGGTGGTCTCTAGTAATACTTGATATACCCGCTTTTCACTATTTATGCATAGCTTGCCCTGGGATAGGACATTTAGAATTGTCCTACTTTATGCTTATTGCACTACTTGTACCAAGTACGCTTCGACGTATCATTTAAATAACAATGCATATCATTAATCTGTCATTGCATTATTTAAGTTTTTCTCTTTCTCTTATATGTCCATTTAGACAGTCCGCACCCGCACGTGCGGGTATGGTCGGTTCGCCAGGGGTCCTCGTTTACCCCATAATACGGCGCAAGAAGTCCGAACACTTCCGACAGTGCGACACCCCGAACTTATAGCATTATATGCATCAACTCCGAATCATGTCTTTGGTCAAATGTTGGGTCGCCCAGCTCCCATGCTTTGGTACCTTACGTTCCGCTATATCGGCTAAGGTAGCGGTGGGAGAACTACTGCGATTGTGTCCCGGTTCTTCCAGAAGAGCACCTCAGTAGAGAAAGCCAAAAACTGACTGTCATGATAAGGCGAGAGACTTGTCGCTGTTCGAGAGGTCTCAAGTCCTTAAAGACTTTTTCCGCTTCGGGCGAGGAGTCGACCTTGTCTAGCTTAGGCGTGTATAGCACCCCAAATTCGGCCCTCCGAATACCAGGGGCTTCGCCAAAAATTTAAAATCATAGACTTCTATGGCCAAGTGAGAGTGATAAAGCATTATAGTTCGATTGCCTGGTTCGTTGCGCTGAACACCTCCCTTGAAGAACCCAAAATCGGGGTAAGGAGTGTTCAGGTTTATCCCGAACACCCCAGTACTAGTTACATGGGGATAGAAGCCGACGACTGGCCAACTCTTAGATTTTATAAACGGCCACACAGAAGGTAATTTTTTAAATTAAGAAAGCGTCGCATGGCGCAAACGAACTAGTTTCATATTACAGGATCACATGGGCATGTTCATTCAAAAATTACATCCTTAGCATACTCATCTGCCACTAAGCGGGAACCCTTCAGGACACTCTCATAGTAATTCTCGGAGCAGCGATGCTGCTTGCCCTCCGGCGGCCCCTCCTTCACTAGCTTCACGGCGTCCAGCTTCGCCCAGTGCACCTTCGCCCGGGCAAAAGCCCGGCGTGCACCTTCGCCCGGGCAAAAGCCCGGCGTGCACCTTCGATGCAGACGGACCGCTTGATGACTTCAAGCCGTGGGAAAGCTACCACAAGCCGCCTCACCAGACCGAAGTAGCTGCCGGACAGGGGCTCACCAGGCCACATCCGGACTATAAGGCCCCTCATGGCCTGTTCGGCCGCCTTGTGAAGTTCGACCAACTGCTTCAGCTGGTCGCTCAAGGGCACGGGGTGTTCGGTCCCAGTATACTGAGACCAGAACAACTTCTCCGTTGAGCTCCCCTCCTCAGCCCGGTAAAACTCCGCGGCATCCAGTACACTGCGGGGAAGATCTGCAAACGCTCCTAGAGAGCTCCGAACTCGAGTAAGAAAAAGGAAAGTCTCCTTCACGTGCTTGCTTTGCATAAAGAATGCCTTACCCGCTGCTATCTTCCTCACCGCGTCAATCTCCTGGAGGGCCTTGTGGGTTTCGGCCTTGGCGCTCCGGACGCTTTCAAGCGCCTGCGCGAGCTCGGACTCTCGCGTCTTAGAGTCAAGCTCCAAGGAATCGTGCTTTTTGGTGAGAGCCTCGAGCTCTTGCTGCACCTCGCCTACTCGGGCTTCTTGTTTCTCCCGTTCAATGCGTTCTTTGGCCACTTTGTCTTTGGCCTCGGACAATGCCTTCCTCAGGGTCGCCACCTTGGTCGTGGCCCCTGACAAATCCATGATGATCCTATTACTTTACACCCGAACTTCTTTTTAGCTATATAGACAGGGGTATTTCTTACCTTTGCTCTCTTCGAGCTGCCTCTTGGTAAAGTCGAGCTCGTCCTCAGACCGCTTCAGGTCCTGCTTCAGCGCAGAGACCTCTGCAGTACGTGCGGCAGCGGCCAGCAGTGAAGCCTGCACATACACATAGACATAATCTAATTAGACTCCTGAGTCATCATTTGATCCTCTATTCGACTTTTCTTCGTGAACACCGAACAGAGCATCAGGGGCTACTATCTATGCGGTAATATTTTCTTATATTATGATTGCTTACCTCAAAGCCTGTTAGGAGGCTGGCGCAAGCTTCGGTCAGTCCGTTTTTGGTGGACTGAACCTTCTCGACCACCGCACTCATGATAGTGCAGTGCTCTTCTTCGATGGAAGCGTTGCGAAGCGCTTCCAACAGGTTGTCCGGTGCCTCTGGTTGGACAGAGGACACCGGCACGGATGGTTGGCCCCCCTTGACAGGGGACCGCCTGCCGGAGTCCGGAACCATCAAAGGTTCCGGCGCAGTGTCCGGCTGGGGCCCGAACTCGAAGCCCGTAGGAGCCTCGCTCCCTTGGTACCCAGGGTCCAGGAAGTCGCCGCGAGGCGCCCCCAGGACCACCTCCCCTTGGCTCGGTGCCTTTTGAGACAACACCTCAGCGTTGTCCATAGGGCGAGGGGTGGAAGCGGTCGTAGGAGAACCGCTGTTCATATCCGACGAGTCCAACACTACAAAAAAATACACTTCCATGATGATATGTGTTTGTCACAGTAGGTCGCTTTTTTTGTCATGCATGTACACCCATGACAAATTTATGACAGAATCAAGATAGTCATACCTGTGCTGTCGTAGAAGTGTTCCATGACATTACCAAAATTATCATCACGGAAGTGTCCACTTCCATGACGATAAATCGCGTGTCACAGAAGTGCTTTCGTCAAGGGTGACCGACACGTGGCATCCACCGTAACGGAACGTCATTAAGCTATCAGGTCGGGTTTTGGATCCGATAACCCGTTAACAGCCCCGACCAATGGGGATTTTCCACGTGTAAAATCATCATTGGCTGGAGGAAACACGTGCCGGCTCATCGTTGGGACAGATGTCAACCACTCATTGGACGGAAGGCGCCTATGATACGTCGACACGTGGCACGACCCAACAGAGGCCCATTCCTGTGAAAAGGCCGGCCCGTTTGACTTGGTCAAAAGCTGGCGGGTCGGCCCATGGAAAGCCTGTTAACGGCCTGTTCGAATATAGCCCATTTACAACCTGCTAACCCAAGGTCCATTACACCCTATCCGAATTAGGCCCAGTAGCGTCATCTGGGCCATCCAATATGATTCTAGCCCGATTTCACTTCTGGCCCATGTATGGCCCATGACGTCTTTCGGCCCATATGAGGCGCTATGTAACTCTTGGCCTACTAATGGCCCGTGGTGAAACTGGGCCGTAATGAACAGTGTATCACTTTACACCCATTAACGGCCCGTGGTGAAACTGGCCCGTAATGAATAGTGTATCACTTTATACCCATTAACGACCCGTTATTCCGTTGGGCCGTTTCCAGCCCATGTTATCTTTCGGCCTTCTCAGAGCCCATTTGGTCTTGGGCTCATTTCCAGCATTCGTTTACTTACGGCTCATTACTGTAATTTTCTGCTTGTGGGCCAAATTCAGCCCGTGGTTACAGTCGGCCCGTTTGTGGTCCGTTAATACGTTGGGCCGATTTCATAGCGTCATCAAATACGGCCTATTAACTATGGCCCGTTATGGTCGGCCCATGAACGGACGATTCCAACTCTAGCCCATTTACGACCATAATGCGGTCTGTTTGGCCCATGTTTGGCTAATCGATTATACGGCCCGTACAAGGCCCATTGATAATACGGCCCGCAGAAGGCCCATTGTTTCTATGGCCCGTAGAAGGCCTATTGTTTCTACGGCCCATAGAAGGCCCACTGTTTCTACGGCCAGTAGGAGGCCCAGTGTCACTACAGTAAATATTAGCCCATGGTTATTGTGGCCTAGTTTTAAAAAATAGGTTATTGCAGCCACTAGCTAACCGCGAAAAAAGAACTGCAATGACTACAAGCAAACAAATAAACAAGACAACAAGGAAATAAATAAGCAAGCAACTAACGCTAGGCTATCACGACTATTACACATATTACATCCACTGGGCATCAAAGTTCGCCACCAGTGCAAATATAGGGAACAAAGCAGCATATCATATACACTGGTTGTCAAAGTTGGCGACCAGCGCAAATAAATGCCGCAGCAAAACAAATCCAGAACTGAAACCACTTCAGAAGATCTCAAGAAACAATATCCTGGGTACCCATAATGCTGGCAAGATGCTTAGCAAGCTTATTAACTTTATCTTATTTGGCGCTTAAATCCTCCAGCGCTTGCTGTTGCACCAGAAAATATGCATCTGAATTCTGCAGGGACTTCCTCAGTCCTTCAGCTTCCTGTCGCAGCACATCTGATCGATGTCTTTCAACTTGAAGTTGAGACTCAAGAAGACGAACTGATTCAGGCAGCGAGTTCGAAGAGCTTGTGCCAGCAGTAGTGGCCAGTAACTCGAACACTACATCAAGACATGACTTTTGGGTTCCCTCACTGTCGTCAAGATAGTTTTTATCAGCTTTCTTGGAGACCAACAGCGATGTCTCACTATCTTGAACCTTATCCGCATTACTTCCTTTACCATTGGATAACACGGTACTGTTCTCCAATATTTTGTCCGCATTCTAAAAGAGAAACAAGCAGACACATCACATGTTTACCATGTTGTATATGAAACTCATTTTGGTAAATGAGTTCAGTAGTAAAGTGGACAGGATAACAACATGAAACAAACATATATCTATGTACCATGGTCACTTTATGGTCTATACCATTCTAGTTTTTGTTGCCAAATCAAGATAGAGACACAGTTTAAATAATATTTGTTCAAGATAAAGCAGAATAGACAGAATATAAGTGTGGGTAACTATAGAGCAATAACAACACTTGTAATGTGCATGACATGAGAATATAACTGTTTATTCAATTGAAACTAAAATCAACATAGAGCAGGTTACAACAACAAACCAGTTAAAGAAACAGGTTTAAAACATACCTGTTGCACCATTGGAGTTTCAATTCCATCCTTCAAATTTGAAAATAGTTGGTATGAGCAAAGGAGTATGCACCATAGATATAGAACCCGACCTGAGAACAGATCTTCTTCTCCTTTAAGCTTTGAGTTGGGATTCGGAGTGGTGGTCCTCGTGCTTTGGGCACTGCAGTTCCCTTACTAACTGCTCGTGTTTGGGTGCTCTGTGGTGGAGACGGTGCTATGTCAACTGGAATTGGGTTACTATCTACCGGGGTTGGGGTTAGAAGGGGTGTAGCTGGTTCTCTGTCCAACTGGGTAGGGGTACAATCTGCGAGAGTCTGGGTTATGTGTGGTGGATCTGGTCCTTGGGCAAGTACAACCATGGTTCTATCTGCATCAACTGGTAGCACTATCTTTTCTGAAGACCGTGTTGTTACTCCCTTAGATACTGCCATCACGCTCTCCAATTCAAATGGCTGATAAACAAGAAAAGTAATTGAAAGTATAGACATTGTATGATATACAGGTGCAATGGATAGTGGGGAATAAAAGAGGGCATGAAATAATTCATATTTATGTTGTCTAAGCAAACATGATAGCATGACACAATTTCACATATATGATGGCTAACTAAACATGATAGCATGACACAATTTCACATTATGATGGCTAACTAAAAAAGATGGAAAGACATAGTTCAAAATATGAGACTATGTAAACAGGATGACATGACATAACTATATAATGTGTTTATTAAATAGGTTGGCATGCCATAATTCACATACATTCACGGATAGAATGCCATAATTCAAAATATGATGACTGTAAACACTAAACAGGATGAGATGATATAACTATATGATGTCTTTATTAAATGGGTTGCCATGCCATAATTCAGATAGATGATGTATATGTACTATGTAAACATGATGACATGATATAATTCAAATATATGATTTATATAGTAAGCAAGTAAGCAGATGGCAATCCATATATGATGTAAAAACTAAGCAATGCAAGATAACATGCATGACATGGGTAATATAACCCTGCCAAGTTTGAGCATAGATCTCAGGAGGAAAATAGGACTGGTCATCAGTCTCCGAATCCTCCTCTGAGGAGCTCTCTGTAACCAGCAAGATGTCTGCTTCAGCAGGTAGCATTGTCTGCTCTGAATACCTTGTTTTCACTCCAGATACTTCCATCACTGCTTCAAATGGCTGATGCACAGGAAGAGTAGTTGAATATACAAACGTTGTCGCCAAATGGAACACGTAATACAAAAAAATGATAGCATGATATAATTCACATACATGATGATTGGCTAAACAACATGGCATTGCATAATTCACATATATAATGCCTTTGCAACAAGATAGCATTGTATAATTCACATATATAATGTCTTGCAACAAGATGACAATGCATAATTCACATATATGGTAATTAGACACTGAACAGGTGGCATTCACACAAAGCATGTCTAAACTAATCAAATGACATAGCAATGCGAGACACCATACGCACGATATGAGCAACGTAACCCT